>NC_092288.1:6327500-6382500 GCF_036320965.1 Panulirus ornatus | reverse complement strand
CCCTACTAAGCTACTTTCTTATTATCGAGTTTTAACTCAAGAGATTTAATAAACCACTGTGGCAATATAACTTTACTTCAACCTCTTTTATATCATTTCTCCTTTTTTTTTTTCGTCTCTCTCTCTCTCTCTCTTTGGATCTTAAACACCAGCCAGTGTAACCTACACAACAACTTGTGGGAATTTTAGTGATCATGTTTTACTGTGGACTGTGTGTGTGTGTGTGTGTGTGTGTGTGTGTGTGTGTGTGTGTGTGTGTGTATGTGTGTGTGTGTGTGTGTGTGTGTGTGTGTGTGTGTGTGTGTGAGGCCTGTCGGAGCCAGGAACATGACTTTCCCCATGAGATGTGCAGAGGCTGTGTCTGTCTGTCTGTGTGTGTAGGTGTGTGAGGCGGGAACCCACGTCATAACAACAAGCAGAGACCATTATAACATGACTGTTGTTAACGTATACACGTCAGCCAGACAGACATTTACAAGTCTGGGTTTATAACCCCGTCGCTTATCTAGTTGTGATTCAAGGCTAATGAAGAAATTAAAGGTTATTACAATAGGAATTTGACACGAAGGGGAAGTGGGTCGGTCGTTTAGGGCCAATTGGCCCCTCGTTAACTGCCAGAGGGGGGTCATTTGAGGTCGTCAACGCCAGGTTAAAAACCATTAATCGATCAATATTCTTTCTCTTTTTTTTCTTTTTAACTCCATTCCCATTCTCGCGTAACGTACGCAGACCAGCTACGCAAAAACGCCTCTTGACTGCAGGGAAATGTTCGGTTTGCGTTAGTGAGTTTGTTGAAGAATTCCCGAGAACATAAAGGGAAACAAAGACATAAACACGAGGGAAATTATGAGGACAGTTAAGTCTAATGACCCTGTATGAGTTGTGATCACAACTACGTCATTAGACACACTAAACAACGAGCTGTTTGTAGTTCAGAATGAACTGTTATAATATTATGAACTACGAGACTCTCATAATTTGAATTATAGGACAACAGACCCCCACCACCCTCCCTACCTTAGTGCTTTTCTTTAAATACTTGCATAAGTAATAACTTAACATCAGCTCTTAAATCTCAGGAGGAGAGAGAGAGAGAGAGAGAGAGAGAGAGAGAGAGAGAGAGAGAGAGAGAGAGAGAGAGAGAGAGAGAGAGTGATGGATTTCGGTCGGAGTTAACACCCCACTAATATTTATCTATACCTGTGAGAGAAAACTGGTAATTACGACCCCTTGAATCGTTTCACACCTCCCCATCTCCAGACTTCGTATACATACCTACCTGTCTCAAAGGTTGGGGGGGAGGGAGGGGGGGCGCAAGCAAGCCACCCTCACCCCCCCCCCCCCCCCTTTACCAGACACGCGGACTCGAAAGCTAATCTAACCACCTCTGACCTTCCATTCCCCCTATGTGACCTGAGTTCCCTCCACGCCATCTGGCTGGGTGAAACGAGGGGCCGCCCCCCCCCCTCCCTGACCTTTGTACGAACAATTGACCTGTTCAACGAGGGAAGGTCAGGTCAAGTACTCGTTCACAGGTAATTAGGCATTTCATGATGATACATCGGGAATACAACGAACGTATCGGGTTCAAGGGATTGTATCGGTTCGTTGGGAAGATATCGGGTCATGGGAATATAACAGTATATCGGGATGAGGGAATATGAAATTCATGATGATTCACGTAATAAGACGCTGGCTGATTCGTTCCAATCTGATACACACACACACACACACACACACACACACACACACACACATACATACACACACACACACACACACACACACACACACACACATACACACACACACAGGCACACACACACACACACACACACACACACACACACACATATTATATATATACTTTACAAGATCCATCATCGGATCATATAAAAATCGCCCCTTCCCCCCCTCAGTTCATGAGATATCGGTTCACGTAATACACGGGTTCGTAAAACACAATATCGGTTGGCCAAATACGATATCGGCTCCCCCACCCCCCCACCCCAGTAATTCCAACCTAATTCCCCGAGCGCAGTGTGAAGACAGAAGAACCTGAAAAGTTCTCTCTATACTCAACTTTCAGCCCGGGAATTAATGGCTTCTCTTTTCTGCCTCGGCCCAGAAAGTTGTCTTTTTATTTCAATAAAAACTTTGTCAAGAGGAGGAGGAGGAGGTGGTGGGGGGAAGGGGGACGGGTGGAGGAGGGGGAGGTAGGGTGTGGGGGGGTGGGGACACGGAGAGAGGGAGAGGGGGAGAGGGAGAGGGAGGTGGGGGATGTGTCTTTCTGTGATGTGCTAAGCGTGGGGGTGCAGGTGGGGTTGGGGAGGTGAGGGGTTCTTGTGAAATAAAAGTCTCTCTCTCTCTCTCTCTCTCTCTCTCTCTCTCTCTCTCTCTCTCTCTCTCTCTCTGTAGCTGCCTTTTCTACTTAGCAACGAAGTAAAGGAAAAGAAAAGAAAAAGTAAGTTCGGACACACACAAAAAAAAAGGGTGTGGGGGAGACGGAAGGAGTGGGAGTTCCAAACAGGATACAGAGTCTCCTTCGGAGCAGAGAGAGAAAGAGAGAGAGAGAGAGAGAGAGAGAGAGAGAGAGAGAGAGAGAGAGAGAGAGAGAGAGAGAGAGCGTGGAGTTCGCTCGAACGACCAGGACTTGCTAGTGCGTACGTTGACCACAGGAAGAATATAATATATATACATATATGACTCACTGACACACGAGGTAGACTAGGTCAGGTATAGCGAGGTATAGCCTTCTGCACCAACACGAAACTACATCTAACAAAGGTAAAGAAACACTTGAATCACAAAGAACAGCGAGATAAAACACACACACACACACACACACACACACACACACACACACACACACACACACACACACTAAATTCCAAAACCGCTTCTTATTATATGATTTAACCTTATTTAACCTTATTTAACCTTAAACAAGCAGTGGGTATATTTGTCACGAGTTATCTAAAAATGATAGGGTGGGTAAGGTAGGGCAGCCTATCTGTGGTAGGTGGTGGGGCAAGGTGGGGCAGGGTGGGGCGAGGTGGGGCACGGGGGCAGGATGGCGAGGTGTGTGTGGGGGGAAGAAAGTCTTACGTATGTCGTAGACAAGGTGTGGCCAGTTCTTGTGTGGTGGGGAAGATGAAACAGTCGTGCTGGTATTTACTGAAGAGATATTACAAATTAACAACGGTAATTAGCCTCATCATGGACGGGTGGGTGAAGGTCAAGTTTAATGTCAATGTTAAATTTGTAATCATTCAGTATTTAACATTTGGTGTTAAGTTCAGTGATTTGAACACAAACACACAGGCTAGTGTGTGTGTGTGTGTGTGTGTGTGTGTGTGTGTGTGTGTGTGTGTGTGTGTGTGTGTGTATTAATGAAGGTTTGGGCGTTTCATATAAGCCAATACAGGTAATTTCACCAGACAATCCAATATGATCCAATTCTTCCCAGATCATGATATCACATGCCAAATGTCAGCGTTTCTATCACGAACTCAATCATCTTCATCTTGTCCACTCTTAATCTTCGATATAGTCTCAATGTTTATATGAAAATAAAAATGATTCATTCTGACGTCCACTCTACCATTATTCAATATAAACACAAAACAAATTATGAGTGAAAGTGATTTCTAAACAAATTATAAGTGAAAGCAATTTCTACACAAATAAATTTCTACACAAATAAAGTGAATGTGATATCTTCGTACACGTAAGTAATGAACATTCTACTTACAGTGATACATAAACAGTGAATACACTTAAAAGAAGTGAGCGTGAGAATGTGTGTGCGTGTGTGTATATATATATATATATATATATATATATATATATATATATATATATATATGCATTACATATCCCAGCTCTGAGCAAACTTCCCCAAACACGGGATCAATTGGCAACATTTTCCTTGCGAAACTTAACATTTTCCAAACATTCCACTCAAGATTGTGGCGTTGCGTTTACTCATTCATTCGTATATCATTATTTATATCGTTGCTCTTTTCAGTCCCAGTGTATTACAAGCAGCTACAACCAAACATGTTAATGCCCAGCTCCGTGCTTTCAACTACTGAATGCAAACGCACCATTTTAATAACTTCACCGGGGTAGTCTGACCTGCTAGATTCAAATGAACTTGAAAAAAAAAATGAATAAAATAAAGATGCCTATTATATACTAGTCTAACTAATCTATCGTAACCAAACTTAATCCACAAGAATATCTCACATGCATGAACACAATCTACATCCATGAAACATGATTTGGGCTACCGTAACGTAACTCCATGTAAGGAGGGGTAAAACACGTCCAAAAAAAGTGACATTCCCATAATTATTATATGCCCATACCTCACCCATTCCTTCCTAGTCCTCTTTAGACATCTTCCGCGGGCGTGTCCCATATAATGTCTACCAAAATAATAGGATGGAACACCGGGGAATATACCGAACAACGCCATAGTGACACAAAAGAAGAACGCCACACGACACGACGTTAAAATACATCATATTTTGGTCGCCATTGTCTTCAATCGAAACACACCCACACCCTCCTTCTCCCCCTTCCTTCACCACCGTCTCCCGGAAACCTAACTTTGGGAATATTGGACACGGCGGCCCGCCAGCAAGATGGCCTGAGGGTAGACGAGGCGGCGCTCGCAGACCCTCTGATTCATGGCTTTAATGGCTGGCAGCTTCAACGGTGGCAACACTTCATGGGCGGACAGCTTCATTTAGGTGTCGGGGAGACATTCATCCTGTGGCCCCCGGTACGTTCCCACCCACCCACCCAACCACCCACTCTCTCTCTCTCTCTCTCTCTCTCTCTCTCTCTCTCTCTCTCTCTCTCTCTCTCTCTCTCTCTCACCACGATCAGTGGGGGGAAAAAGGGAATAGTTTGTTCGCGAAGGACGAAAGGCAATGAAGAAGCAATGACAACTGAGGAGGATGGAATGGTTAGGCTTTGACGAGAGAGAGAGAGAGAGAGAGAGAGAGAGAGAGAGAGAGAGAGAGAGAGAGAGAGAGAGAGAGAGAGAGAGAGAGAGAGAAGGGGGAACCAAGTTAAAAAAAAAAAAAAGGAAGCCTAAAAGGATATTAATGGGAGAGAGAACACAGGAAGAGAGCGAGCGAGGGGCGGGGGGAAATATCACACTAGAATAAAGTAATCCTAAAACAGAACAATGTATGAGAAACAGATCACCTAAAATGAAATGAATGAACAAAATAATCGCAGTCAGGTAAAGGTGGGGGGGTTGGGGGGGGAGTAGTGTGATAATCGCTGAGAACTTACGAGAGGTTTGCCCACTGGAATGATTATAATACACGATTAATAAGGATTTGAGTCAAGAGAAGAGACCAAATAGTGAGGGGTTGATCTCTCACCCGGAGCATAATCATACGGCAATGACGAACTACCAATTAGCGACTACACACAAGGCATCCTGTTAACAAGGGCTGATTCATTAATATCTACGAGGGGGTAAGGGGGAGGGAGGGGGGGAGGAGAACAGAATACATCACAGGACCTTATCTAAGAGGGATTTACAGATAAACCACACCATGAATTTATATAGGGTTATTTCCAATATATCTATATAATATATATATATATATATATATATATATATATATATATATATATATATATATATATATATATATACAGCTACCTACTTAACTAACTCGGTCAGTTATAGGATAATTCTTAGCCAAGACAATTCCTCTAAAACTTTGTTTAAATAACTATAAAGTAAGAAGGTAAAAGAATACATCGCCGCCAGAGCCCCAGTTTACACGGAGCGGAAAAAAAAAAAAGTTTGCGGGGTCCGAAATGGTTTTATTTTTGAAGGCAGCTTCGCTCTTTACTATGTCCTCCATACCCTACATCTCCACCACACTGCGTAGCCTAGCCTCATACACAGTCCTCAAGTAGCCTCTATCTCTCTTAACTCACAGGGGTCTAGTAGTCCTCATATCCTACGTAGCCTATCTCTCTTATCTTATACTGTAGCCTAGCCCCACATGACGCCGTACCCTTATCTCTCTTATCACTCACTATAGCCTAGTATCATCTCTTCCTATCTCTCGCTTATCTCTCAGTAGCCTAGCGCCCTCTTCCTACCGTAGCCTAGCTGTCTCATTCATCTCTCTCTCCCGTATCCACCGTGGCCACGCATCTCCACCCTTCATAGCCTAGCTCTCTCTCTCTCTCTGCTCCTGCTCGGCAGCAGCCTCGCTCGCTCTCGCTCCTCCTCTTCCTCCCCCGACACGGAGACGTGGCTGCAGGCTCGGTGGTGGTGGTGGTGTTGGTGGGATTTGCAGGTGTTGTGTGTTAAGGTTAGCCTGACTGTTTGTTAACGTCAAAAGACCCACGACTGGACTAACGCCTCTCGCTTGGCAGGTCGCCACCCCACGAACTGTAGGATGCAGCGCAAAGGATGAGAGGTAGATTTCATTTTTTTTTCTCCCCCTCTCTCCTCCCTCTCCCTCTCCCTCCTATCCTTTTGTGGAGTGGTTTATGTCCTTTGTTTTTTATCTTCATATTTTTTTTCTTTCTTTACACACCGTCCAGAATGGCGAGTGATTCCCCCCCCCCCCACACACACACACAAACACATACACACACACACACACACACACACACACACACACACACACACACACACACATACACACACACACACACACACACACACACACACACACAAACGTTGACGATTATTGCATATATATATATATATATATATATATATATATATATATATATATATATATATATAACAACGTCTTGCCCTAAGTTTAATGGCATCACCTTAATCCATGGCTTCTGCGAGCAAGACACACAATAATTATTCGCGATATAATAGGGTCGTTCAGCTTGGGGGAATCTTTTATCATTCGTGTGACACTTATCCCTACTTAATGTTAAGTAAGGGAGGGTTGACATTTACTAAGTAATGAGCATTATATACTGAGTTTAAAATAAACTATTCAGTTAGGTATCACTCGCTGTTCTGATGGCTTTCTCATTGTATTAGTGTCTTTTTCTCTCTCTCTCAAGCTTCTGTTCATTATTCATATTCCTCCAAGCTCCTTTGTTCAGCTTGTAGAACCTAACAGAGCTTAATTATATCTTTCCCTCCCCCCCCCCTTCTGGGTAAGAAAGAAAAAAAATAAGCTCCCGCTAACTCTATCAGACAGAGAGACACCTACTTCTCGCCATTCCTAAGACGCTGTGGTTTTTGCCCTCCCCAAGACATAAAATTCCTGTAAAATTGTAAGGGGAAAGTTACCAAGTTAGCAAAGTTACCAAGCTTGCGTGACACATTCCTATGAACTTATCAGTATATACTGAAGGTATGTATTCACTTATTTGCATAAATTTACGCCTTAACTGAATAAGACTCTGAGACTATATATATATATATATATATATATATATATATATATATATATATATATATATATATATATAGTTCTCTAATTCCACAGAATTTCGTAAAAAAAAAAACCGCTTTCAACAAAGGAAACACGCCGTTATTTCGAAAGGTATACGAAGGAACGTGGCATAACAAACATGCGTTATAATTAAGAGAACACAATGTGAATTTGCTCCAAAAAAAAAAAGGGGGGGGGATCGTTTTCTAAAAACTTTTTCTCTCCATCTTTTGCCACAGGCATCGCCTGGATTTCACCTCCTTTTTTTTTTTTCTTTTTCCTTTTTTTTTTTTTGTATTCAGCAAAAGGATTATGCCATAGTGCGCCTTGGGTAAGCAATGCGGGGAGTTTATATCGCGTTCGCTCCCAGCAGATCCACAGGTTTTACAACAAAGTAAATTACATGGTTGTTGGCTCGACACAGCAGGCTTTACCACGCGAGGGGCCAGCAGAAGGGGAGAGAGAGAGAGAGAGAGAGAGAGAGAGAGAGAGAGAGAGAGAGAGAGAGAGAGAGAGAGAGAGAGAGAGCACACCTCTCTACCTACAGGGTGGAGTCTAGGTGGGGGGGTGGTTCTTTCTTCCTCCACCTCACGGCTGTGGTGGAGCATAGTGGGTGGGGGAGGAGGGTTGGTGGTTCTTCCTCCACCTCCCAGCTGGGTGGAGTCTGAGGGGGGGTTCTTCCTCCACCTCCCACCTAAGTGGAACATGGAGGGTTCTACGGTCGAAAACCCCCTTAAACACGGAGCCATTTTGAGACT
This sequence comes from Panulirus ornatus, assembly GCF_036320965.1. Lineage (NCBI taxonomy): Eukaryota > Metazoa > Arthropoda > Malacostraca > Decapoda > Palinuridae > Panulirus > Panulirus ornatus. The sequence goes on along the minus strand of NC_092288.1, from coordinate 6,374,282 downwards.
TCCTTGCGTCCAACCAACAGCACTTACGCTATATAAACACACAACCCTCAATATCTATTCTACCACTTACAAACGCCTTAGAAATACGTCTAGGTCTGTCAACCAAAACAACCCACTTAAAAAGCCTAATAACTCGTGTTATTGCCCGTAATTTACCTCAAGCCAAATTAAATACTCTTGGAACCTTCAAGTCTTAAAAAGACTTACCTCGCCATCCCAACGAAAGAACAGCCACAAACACGGATATTAACTTTACTGATAACAATCGACAGATTCTATAAGATTAAAGATAACAGTTAACACGCTGACCTGTTAAGGGTAATTATACTAGGTCACTGGCTTTCCCCTACATCTTCCTGCGTTACGACACGTTAGTAACCATCGTTCGTTAATGTTAAAATGTCCATTTCAACTTTTGAATTGCCCGTGCGTCTTCGCTACGGTTTAATTACATACACCAACCGCTTAAGTTCACTGTCGTAATAGCGGATATATAAGGACAGATCCACGTATACTGCAAAAGCAAGAAACATAGTAAAATGTTTTCATTACACGAAGTAAGAATCGAACATTCTAGGACGCTAAATTCTATCGACAATAACCATTATTAGGAAACATTAAAATTCCTCGTGTTCAACGCTGGAGAATACAACATTAAGATAATGAAATTAGTTTGTGTTCTACACTACATACAGATGGCCTGAATTATATATATATATATATATATATATATATATATATATATATATATATTTTTTTTTTTTTTTCAAACTATTCGCCATTTCCCGCGTTAGCGAGGTAGCGTTAAGAACAGAGGACTGGGCCATTGAGGGAATATCCTCACCTGGCCCCCTTCTCTGTTCCTTCTTTTGGAAAATTAAAAAAAATTGAGAGGGGAGGATTTCCAGCCCCCCGCTCCCTCCCCTTTTAGTCGCCTTCTACGACACGCAGAGAATACGTGGGAAGTATTCTTTCTCCCCTATATATATATATATATATATATATATATATATATATATATATATATATATATATATATATATATTTCACAACATGCTCTAACTTTATAGACTTAAACTACCAACAGTTTCTAAATGGATGAGAAAGTAATATACTACAACCTCGTTCATAACATAATAACACAACAGAGAGTTTTTAAGAAAATCAACTTGATGGAAACAATAAGTTACACTTAAGAGTAACCTCAGATTGAAAGTGTGGTTGTTACACAGACACCGCTGAAACCATCACAGGAAAATCAATTACATCAAAGTTACCCGTAAATATAAGTACAATTATCTCCTGTTAGTTATCGATAAAAATAAATCTTAAAAAAAAATAAATATCTAAGATATATAAACTTAAGAGTGGAATATTAGATTTCTTATAATAAAGTAAGTTTTCTATAAGACGACCTAATATTGTATGTAAGTAATTAGCATAATATTGTATTAATCAGACGCATCACATTTTCTCTGGAGGACAATGACGATCAATGATTGGCTGACGGTTGCCAAGCGGCGTTATTTCCTGCCCGAGTTTAATAACGAAAAAAACGCCCAACTCCTAAGCGAGTTTCCATAGTGATAATAGTTAACACACAATCCTAGAGATGAACTACTTAAAACATGTCAGTCATAATTACTTTCTTCATAAATTCACATACACCGGAAGCCCAGTGCAATGAGGTTAAAAAAAAATTGTATTATTTTGTGTTGACTACAAAATATGGAGATATTGACATGGGTAGAAGTAAAAATAAAATAATAAATTCACTAAGGCAAAACTAGTGCGATGAAAGCATTTGTCTAAAAAGATCAGATGCCATAATGTAATAAAGTAAATTAATACTCTAACAACACATGATAATGATAAGGTTAATAACTATAAGGCTGATAACTTATTTATGGTATGGTGGCGTAAAGTGACATAATACACACTACTACTTAAGACCTTGTTATGAAAAATAACGCCCGAAAGGCATACGAAAATACTGCCTACCATAGCCAGATAACTTTTATTATCAATGCTTTTTTGTTTCAATATTGGCCATTTTCCACGTTAAAGACATAACCTTACACAAAAATAAAAGGTCTTCTCTCATCCACACTATAGGCGTCAGGTGTGTAAATGAAGCACCGAAACCATTTAATTTTCTTATACGACTTCAACAGAAAAAGAAAAAAAAAATAATCCAAATTTAGAAAAGTTTACGTAATAAAAGTCTTGGAAAACGAGTGACACATTTGAGGAAGATGGGGGACGACGGTAGCAGTGCTCCCCCCACCCCCCTCCCCCACCCCACCTTTGAACTATCAATTTATAAATAAACCTCAGAGCACAAGTTTATATTCGCACATTTTCCTCTGCCCACAAAACCACACTAATTTGTTTCCATCGAACAACATTTCCTTGATTATTGCCATCAGCTGTGTTATGTTAGAAACTATCATTTATTTATTTATTTTTTTTTTGTATTCAAAACTGGTCACTGGACTCATAATAAAATTACCTCCGTACAACAGGTGTATCCAATTTGGTGAGAGAATTTCACTAAATATATCACCGGTTGAATTTAACATTCAAATAACTCGAAAAAAATTAAAAAATACTGCTAAGTTCTCTTAAGATACAACGTTTTTTTAAACACCACTCGTGTTTTGATCTATTATTGTCTTAAATTTTATAATTGGCACCCGCGAATTAATTCCCTGGAGATGGAGTGGAGGAGAGCAATATAAAGACCTTTGAGCAAATTCTCTGTGAAGAAGGCTAGCGTTCAAAAAATTATATTCATAGTAAAACGGAAGTAATTTGAGCGTTTGAGATAAAACGCGATCAAACATTTTTTTTTTTCTAACTCACTCGTGATAATCAACACGTGAACCCTCAATACAAAACACGAAAATCATAAAAAAAAAAAGGAAGAAAAGAAATCTCTACCAGTAAATTTTCCGAGGAAAAAAAAAATATAAATGCTTAAGTTACCGACGCCACGCCGGATCTGGCAACACTGGCGGGCCAGCGTGCAGGATCTGGCAACACTGATCCTTCCGGCCACTGGTCCGTGTGAAAGATGAATTATTACCTTCTTTTTCTTTTTATATTTGAGACGTGAAATTATTGCTCTTCTTACGTCTACTTATTAAAGCAACTGTCTATTCTTAAGTCTATCTATTGATCCGATTGTCTATTCAGTTAATGGAGAATCATCTATGTCAGTAAAATATCTAACAGATAAATCAGAGAACGTACTTAAAACACCATAAATTACACCATTAAAACACACAAGTGAAATAATACTAATCTAAAACATGCAAGGACATTTTCACGGGTAAAAAGTTAAATCTAAATGAAAGTTAACTTGAGAAAAATGAACAAAGAATAGAAGGGATACATTACTAAATGAAAAAACAAGAATCATGCATGTCTTTCTAATACTTTGTTCCGCAAAACTGAAGAAGAAAAATTACACGACGCAAATATCTTAAGTTGGTGATGAAACATGACACATTTTCTTTCATGCAGCATATAGAAAACGTTAAGCGAGAGACTAAGGGGGGATTGAACTAAGTACTGGCAACGGTATTATGTCAACCAGCGAACAATATATATATATATATATATATATATATATATATATATATATATATATATATATATATATATATATATATATATACTTAAATTACGACGAGATTTTGCCCAATGGCAGGTCTACAGCGTAGTAATTATCGCACAAAAATCTACCTTGAGTTATAGATACGAATAAGACCATTCACACAGAATTACCCCATTTTGGTTTCCTTTGAAAATCTATAAAAAAACAAAAACTACAAGCTATAAGAGTGGAACCACGACCTAACTATGAAAGAAAACAGTGAAAGAAGGATTGACTGAATGACAACATTAAATCAAGGTTACATCAGATCAACACAGTCGTGTAAATGTAAATACCATAAAGGCTGTAAACATGCATTTACAGAGACGAATGAGTGTCTCCAGATAATGGGGCTACGCCTCTGAGTACAGTGGTTCGAATACCTCCAGATATAATGGGTAAGGGAACCTCCATATATATATATAATGGGTCAGAAACTCCCCAGATATAATGGAAGAGAGCTGCCCAGAGACTGGCAAATTAGGTCTAACTATACCTAGTTATAACTTGAAGAATGACCTCCCCTCTGATCCGACGATGGACTCGCCCACGGAAGAATGCCCTCCTCCCCCATCCCCTCCTGGTCCGTGATGATGGACTCGCCCACAGCAAAGTTACTGGCACTTGGTGACCTCTGGAATATAATGGGCAGCGTGGGTACCGTCTGCCCCTCAGAGAGAGAGAGAGAGAGAGAGAGAGAGAGAGAGAGAGAGAGAGAGAGAGAGAGAGAGAGAGAGAGAGAGAGAGAGAGAGAGAGAGAGAGAATATCAAGGCTCTTCCCCCCTCCCCCCCCCGACACATCAGCAATTTTCCATGTAACAAGGGAATACCCACGAATGGGCTTCCTAGCCGTCAATAACTCAAGTCGGCTCCTATAATGGGCCAATTATACATGCTCGTTGCCATCACGCTACATTACCAGACTATCTTCAGGCTATTGATCAAACTAATAGCCCCCGGGAGGGGGGGGGGGGAAGGGGAAGGAGTTACACGAGTAGCCAACTTCCCCCCTCCCCCCACCCCCCCCCCTCCTCCTCCTCGTTTAGTGGGACGGAAGACAACGACTGTGAACCAGGCCATCTACGGAGGGCACAAGGGGGGGGGGGGAGGGGGGAGGCAGACGTAGCTGGACTTGCTATGGGGGAGGGGGTTTCACACCCCCATCCCTTAACAAAGGGAAAGGGGAAGAGTGGAGGGAAGGGTGAGTAATGGGGTTGTGGCGAAGAGGAGTTGGTGGAGAGGGCTGTGTGTTGGTGAGGGACTGGTGGAGGATAAGGATGCGTTGGGGCGGGAGAGATGGAGGGGGTTGTGTTGGTGAGAGATGGAGGGGGTTGTGTTGGTGAGAGGTGGAGGGGGTTGTGCTGGTGAGAGGTGGAGGGGGTTGTGTTGGTGAGAGGTGGAGGGGGTTGTGTTGGTGAGAGGTGGAGGGGGTTGTGTTGGTGGTAAGAGATGGAGAGGGGGTTGTGTTGGTGAGAGGAGGAGGGGGTTGTGTTGGTGAGAGGTGGAGGGGGTTGTGTTGGTGAGAGGTGGAGGGGGTTGTGTTGGTGAGAGGTGGAGGGGGTTGTGTTGGTGAGGGAGGGAAGGGGAGGGGTTGTTTCTAACATATGTTCTAAAGGACTGAAACACGGGAGACAGCGCGGGATTTCGAAGTGTATTTATTCCCTCCTTGACTCAGGACAAGTTAGGTCGGGTCACGAGGTCCCTGGGACAAGGTCAGGTCACGAAGAGGGGAGGAGGAGGGAGGGACATAGTGAGGACAGGTCACACCGGAAGCCGGTTAAGATCTCACTACTCAATTCATGTCTGTCCGGATTTATTTCCCCCACCTACACACACCATATATTCCGGTTCACAGAGGGAGGTAATGTCCGGATAAGAAATTCTCGCAAGGTTTATGTCCGGATGAGAAATTCTCGCAAGGTTTCCGTACTGCTCCATCGATGTCTGTGGCCCTGGCCCTCAAAAACCCCTTCTTCTATCTACTGCTATCTACCGCCTTCCCTTCTATATAATCTTCAATATTCCTCTATATCTATATACTGACTAGCAGCCCTACCTCCTACTACTACCCCTTGCTGTACAGGGGTCCCGATATTGCATTCCCGTCCTGGGCTTCGTCTGGAGAGGACTGACTGTCAGTGTTGCCGTCCAAGGAACGAGGAGAGGACTAGATCCACAGCATGGCTTCCTTGATCTTGCCCGGGTGAATCTTCTGCTGCTCCCCGTTCTCAACCTCCCAGGACGGCGTTTTCTATGAGAACCCCTGACCTCGACCGACCCTGTCATGAGTAACCCTTGACCTCGACTGCCACTGTCATGCGTAAGCCTTGACCACGACCGACCCTGTCATGCGTAACCCTTGACCACGACCGACCCTGTCATGCGTAACCCTATTCTTTCCATCTTTCGTTTGTCTGTCAGGGAATCTTCCACGACGCCCGCCGAAGCAGCAGGAGCGGCGGCATCCACCCACCCACCCACCCACCAGACGACCCACCCACCCTGGCTGCTGCTGCTGCTGCGCGGGGGTACGAACGACCACTTTAAAGCCATGACTTACGACACCTGCCGGTGCTGCTGCTGGAGGAGGAGGAGGAGGAGGAGGAGCCCACCTCCCCGCGAATTTTTAATGAGGGAACACAGGATGGTCGTCGTCCTGGGCGAGGCCCAGAGACACGACCCTACATGTAGGAGGGCTGGCTGGCGGGGGGGCTCAGGAAGAGGAGGAGGAGGAGGAGGAAGGAGGAGACCCCTTAAAACGGCACGACCTCACTGAAGGGTCGTGGTTCTTACCCCCAACAGTTTAATCCATGGGTCGCCTTGGCATCACAAGCCCTGCGCCCGCGCCCCCCATGCGTGTATACAAAGACCTGGGAAGGACTTAATGTGAGGCAGGAGAGATTCGCAACCCACAACGTAACGTGGATCTACGTCTCAGGCCAGAGTACAATAAGCGGGTCACACACACACACACACACACACACACACACGGGACGAGGCAAGTGCTGGGGGGGAGACAGTGTGGCGTCTTCAGCCAGGAGCCACCTGGGGGAGGATGACGTATTGGGTAGGAGGGAAGACTCAGCGCTTCCTCTCGCCTCCCCTCTCCCCGCGCTACACCTCCCCAAGCGTTCCTCTCGCCTCCCCTCTCCCCGCGCTACACCTCCCCCAGAGTTCCTCTCGCCTCCCCTCTCCCTGCGATACACCTCCCCCCCAGCGTTCCTCTCGCCTCCCCTCTCCCCGCGCTACACCTCCCCAAAGCGTTCCTCTCGCCTCCCCTCTCCCCGCGATACACCTCCCCCCCAGCGTTCCTCTCGCCTCCCCTCTCCCCGCGCTACACCTCCCCAAGCGTTCCTCTCGCCTCCCCTCTCCCCGCGATACACCTCCCCAAGCGTTCCTCTCGCCTCCCCTCTCCCCGCGCTACACCTCCCCAAAGCGCTCCTCTCGCCTCCCCTCTCCCCGCGCTACACCTCCCCAAAGCGCTCCTCTCGCCTCCCCTCTCCCCACTCTACACCTTCCCAAGGCCAGTTCCCTCTCCCCCATCCCTCCCCTGGCTGTTTCTCTCGCCTCTCTTCCCCTACGGCTCTTCCTCCAGCCTCCCCCCTCACTTGGTATGCCCCCCAGCAACTGTTCACCACTCCTCCCCCAGCAGCAGCTCCCCGCCTGGGGGCGAGCGGCCGGCTCCTCCTCCCCACACCCCCGCCTCCCAACCGTCTAACTCGACTAACTTGATGAGGTATCCAGCCATCGGCTGGATAAATCTGACAATTGGATTAACGGTGGATAAAAAGCGTCTCTACACCTTCCCCGGGCGGTGTGCCGGAGCGGACTAATGACGTCACCGCCAATACACCCCCTTTTTATAGCAACGGGAGGCAAAAGGGGGGAGAGGAAGAGGAGGAAGTGGGGGGGGTGTCTTGGTTGGTTGGTTAGGTCTCCCCTGGGGTAACCTCCCGACCAATCACGATGGTCCATTTCACTTACAACCCATATGGTCGATATCTGGTTCCCTCTTTCTATACATAACAACAAAGTTAACGCCGTGGCCAGAGGGGGAAATATAAAGACATACATACATAGTGAAGCTTAGAAAAGCCCGGGAGGTAAATGTATATATTTACGGCACGAGAGAGGGGTATATATACACACTGTGGGGATAGTATACTCCTGGTATGTTCAAAGTATAATTATTTAAGATCCATTGGGAGGGAAAGGAATTCTCTTGGCACCGAATAGAATCGTGTGTGTGTGTGTGTGTGTGTGTGTGTGTGTGTGTGTGTGTGTGTGTGTGTGTAGGGGAAGAGGAGAGGGGAGGTGGACATACGGTAGAGGGGAGAGGCAGGGGGTTTAGAGCAACGCCCCTCTCGTTAGCCTCCTCCTCCTCTCGCCCTACAGTCTGACTGGAACTAGACTGTCTCGCCTCCATCAACGTTAGTTGTGGCAGCGACTGAGTCAGTTCAGTCGTTCTGACTAAATTTCCCCGAAAGAATGGCATGGTCAGTGGGGAAAAAATGATATAATTAAACGTTAAAATGTTATTTGGAAACAAATATATAACCCCTTCCATTATGATGTCATTTACGGTAAACCCCTGTGGTACACGACGGAACGACCCTTTGGTACGACGGAACGACACCCCATTGAGCACGACGATACGACCCAAAGGGTGTGTATAAACCTGACCTTTCGGGTTGTCATACGCTAACGATACCCAAGGGTCGTACAGTCGTCCTCCTGGGTGTCAGTCACAACACGACCATCTGGTCAAGGGTCGTGTCACCCAACAGGTAACAGCTGACCACAACAACCTGGGACCCCTTACTCAACGACAGGTCGAGGGGTACGGTCTATCGGGGTCGTGGCTACTGGCCCGGCCCCACCCGATGGGTCACAAGTGACCTATGACCCCTGCAAGACTTGTGACTTAAGTATCCAGACCAGTTATCTTAATCGTTACCAACAGTACTGGGTAATCTAGGGGACTAACGACATTGGTAACACTGCTGTGACGTAGGCAGCGACGTTGCCGCACTTACTACACATGATCGGCGGTGTTGCAATACTTCCAGCTATGTGGGAAAGAGATTTGACACCATCTTTCCTCTAACTCCTCGTCAACAGCTTTAAACTCCGCCAAATGTCTCGTAATCTACTCGGACCAACACCCCCCATCCCACTCCCCCAACATTCCTCCCGCCAATATCGGTCCTAAAATGGTTTTCTAAGCATTAATAACTTCTCCAACACTCAACAGTTGCTCCAGTGTCATCACCACTTAAAGAGAACTTGAACCACTTCTCCAACAGAAGCCGCATTAAGTTTTCCAACACATCCATCCCCCTCTTTTCCAACCTTACCCCAACCATCTCCTCCAACACTATTACAGTATCGTTTGCATTACCTCCACCAAGCTTCTCCAACACTCGTTTCATCAGCGTCACCGCCACCACTTCAACGAGCGCCTCCAACATTCCTCCCGCGAATCATTCGACTAATTTCTCCAACATTAACCCTATCGTCTCTTCTAGCACTAAAATCCCCTCTCCACCACTAACTCCAACACTCCAACACTCCCACGACATTAACGCCATCCCCATCACTCATCCATATTGCTTACTTCAACGTGGTTCTTCCCCTAATTCCTCCCACACTAGGCACGCCCCACATCAACCTATCACCAACAGCAGCTACCATTCTCAACCGTTCCTCCACCAACTCCAACACTCACACCCCCTCCTCTCCAACAGACATAACCCACCCCCCAGGCCATGACTCACACCCCTAGCCTACTCCTCCTCTCACCTCACCCGCTGAACACCAACGTTCAAATGCTATTATTAAATTTATTCTGGAACATAGTCTTCTGAAACAACAGTGTTCACACAGCGAATCTGATCTCAATTCCTCCCTCTCTCCCTCTCCCCCCCACAGTGGGTCTGGCTGGTTGCCGGTCCAATATCCTCATGGCCGGCAAGTGGGTAGAGAGCCGTCACCCGTGAAATTGGAAATACGTGTAAGCTTGCCCAGGCTGTGAGCGCCGGCCAGCCCTTGAGTATTGAGTAGAGTGGTGGTGCTTGAGCGTTGAATCTCAAAGCCCTTAAAGTGCTAGTTTAACGAAAAACTGGATATGTGTGTGCCCTCCCTAACCCCACCCACCCAACCAACCAAACCCCACCTCTCTTTTTTTTTTCTACATGTTTAATAAATGTGCAATATGTATGTAAATGCATCGCCACAAATGCTATGTTTTCTTTTTTCCTCTTCCTCTCACACGTAAAAGATAATTTTTCATAACATGAGGCAGGTGAGGGCCCAGAAGCTAGCTAGGAACACATATACTCCACCTTCCCACCCCTCGCTTGGCATCGCCGTGTTCAACCTTTCGATTAAACGTAAGTAAAACTCTTAATTCATTTCCCCATTTTTTTTTTTTCCTTTTTCGTTACACATAAAAAAACCCAAGACGGTGAGTTACTGCATGAGAGGGTGGGTTGGGTAATAGTAGTAGTTTGGCGTTAATAAGCAAGTATACGTAAAGAAAAGAAAAGAAAAAAAAACATAGCTGGCTGGGAAAATGAGAAAGCCTAGTCTAGCAATCTTTTTTTTTTCTTTCTTATTCTTTTTTCTTTGAGGGGTGGGTGAGGGGGGGGGGGGCAAGCACACTAGCTACACTCACGTTAAGAGAAAGACAAGTGTATGTTTGTGAAGTACACTTAAGCTGGAAAACTTGCATGGATACCCGGAACAAGTGGTAAAGTTTACATCAAGTTTACGTCAGTTCAGCAGATGCTTTCCCCCTTAACTCCTTCCCATTTTGAAACTCACTTTAACACAACTACTGGAGAGAGAGCCCCCCCTTTCCCCCCGTAGGGTCACGCCTATCCTTTACCTTTGTATATATATTCCAGCAACATCAACCTAGGGTCAGTCTGCCAATAATGAGGCTGAAAAACCAAATGTAAACGTATCACTTACTTTACTACTGTTCTTCATCACCAAACCATTTATCAAATTATAATAATCAAATGTACTCATTATATATACCTGAAGCATTGACGCTTTCAGTTATGTATATTATGACTCTATTAACCTCAAGCATCTAACCAAGCTAACGATTACCCTACTATCACCTTAGTACCTAACCTAGCTAACGATTATTAGCCTATCACCTCAGTACCTAACCTAGCTAACGATTATTCTATCACTCCAGTACCTAACCTAGCTAACGATTATTAGCCTATCACCTCAGTATCTAACCTAGCTAACGATTATTCTATCACTCCAGTACCTAACCTAGCTAATGATATTAGCCTAACACCTCAGTACATAACCTAGCTAACGATTATTCTATCACTCCAGTACCTAACCTAGCTAACGATTATTAGCCTATCACCTCAGTATCTAACCTAGCTAACGATTATTCTATCACTCCAGTACCTAACCTAGCTAATGATATTAGCCTAACACCTCAGTACATAACCTAGCTTACGTTACTCTATCACTCCAGTACCGAACCTAGCTAACGATTATTAGCCTATCACCTCAATAACTAACTTAGCTAACGATTATTAGCCTATCACCTCATAAGTAACCTAGCTAACGATTATTAGCCTATCACCTCATAAGTAACCTAGCTAACGACATTAGGATCCTATCAACCTCGAGCATCTAACCTAACCTAACGAAAGTACAAATCTAATAACATTAAGTCATCTAACCTAGTAAAATATTAGGATCCTATTAACCTTAAGCAACCCAATTTAACTTTCTACGATATATATATATATATATATATATATATATATATATATATATATATATATATATATATATATGACTAACCAAACCCACCGACCCTACCTAACCTAAATTAACTTGGAAAAATGTTAATGGAGAAGTTCCTGGAGGCGATCCTGCAGATTTTAATGACGGAAACGCTTGTTTGGCAATGCTGAGCGAGATGGCAGGACCAATGGCGAGACACAGGTCTCTTTAAATCACCGCCAGTGATCCTGAACGACCCTATGACGTGATCTGGTGGTTGTGGAAGGCCGATGATGATCTCTGAACAATGCGGGAGCGTTTAATAAATGTCTGCAATTCTAACCTTAATGAATACACTACGGCAGCGGCCCATGGCGCTCTGAACTTTAAGAATTAACAGTGAAATAGGCGGTGGAAATTTGCTGTGCAATGTGACTATATTTCAGAGGGTAATGATGACAATGTTTCTGCATCTCATTCGGGCGTGTTGGTACAGGAGCCAATGTAATAAGAACTCGTTAGATATCTTTATTTTTAGAGTGATACTCCAACACTTAAATAAAGTTGGTTTGATCCTTTGACTCAACGTGAAACATTATTCTGCGTGTATTGTTTCTCTGTCTAGTAATTACAGAATGATCCACGGGTCGTACGGTTAATAATAAGTTTATTATAACACATTTATCGAGACGCAACGCTTGTTTACATATTACCGTATTTATAAAATGATGAAAGGAATCGTGTTGTGCTTTGCTTATGCTCTATGTCCTTTAATATCACTTACTCTCTTGTGAATGCGATATAAATAAATATATATATATATATATATATATATATATATATATATATATATATATATATATATATATACACACACTACGTGTCACAAAGCTTTTCCAGCTCGGATGGGAAGCAGTTTCAGAGAGCTTGTCGTCCAGAGAATCAGCTTTTAAAGCAAGCAATTTCCCTGTAACATCACTTCAGACTGAGCGGACACGGAGCTACCTCTAATATAATAACTACATAGTTATTAAACCCTTATATCGCACTGGTTAACACAGCCTAGTCTAATAGCAAAAACCTTATATCGCACTGGTTAACACAGCCTAGTCTAATAGCAAAACCCTTATATCGCACAGGTTAACAAAGCCTAGTCCGCCTTCATATGATGACTGATTTGTGATGAATTTATATGACCCAGAGAGAGAGGGGCGCCCTTCTGGTCTGTATTTTAAAGTCGTGGGATGAAATTCACACTTCATTACATAATATCAACTGTCTAAAAAAAAAAGATACAGTTTAAATACAGACTCCTGAGACTCGTCTTTATTAAGACTCACCACCTTTGAATTTTGGATTAACTTTTGCAATTTTAAGTTGCGATGAAGCTAATATGCTTGAGCAGTTAATTAATCTAGTGAAGAGCTCTGCAGACGACGATTTCACTCCTGCTTTCATTTAATTTAATTACCTTAGTATTAATTTTCTGGGGGATGGCTGATCAAACATTGAACACTAGTGTTGCCAGGGGTGCAACAATATTCCCACTGTTTAAACACAACTTGACGCCATTCGGAAAGTTTCCTAATCGTACGCACTAAAATTATAGCAGGGTAATAACCTTTGTAATTACCCTGGGGTAACCTCTATAATTACCCAAGGTAACTTAAACAGTGGTACCTCAAAAAGATTGTTTTTTTCTAACAAAAAATTACCTGCCCAACATTTGTCATAATTACTATGCAATCCATTGCCCTGATACATAATTTAGGATATGAAAATAACCTAGCTAACCTGAAAGAGATTTTCATATCTTAAATTTACCCTTAGCTTTGCATAACACAACGCTACACCAAAGAACAAAACCACAGCAATATATATATATATATATATATATATATATATATATATATATATATATCCTGTCTTCCATCTACTTTATTACGATAAATAACGAGTGCGTTATGAAATTTAACCATATTAAAAAAGTACATAATCTGGAAAGAATTCGATCCATAGAAAAAACAAAAACGAAAGGATACTTACAACAACAACAACAACAATAATAATAATAATAATAATAATAATAATAATAATAATAATAATAATCAGATGACACGAGACAACAGGAAGTGGGTTTTAAAGAAAACATCCAATCCGTTACGCGATTTATTTCCAATGCCATACAAATTAATTTTTACAATATACAATACATAATTGTACTAAATGTCAACCAATCACAAATTAATGAACAGCTCGTGCGTGTTTTGGCGCTCAACATTGTAACTAGGATATCTACACTTACTACGGCGATAATGCTAATACACGTTTGATTTTCACGTTAGTTTCGGGCGGGTGGCGGGGCTGTGCCGTGTACGTGGTGTGTTTCCTGTGTCCGTATGTCCTTGATATATGTGTGTGTGTACGTGTACGTGTCTGTAAAGGGGCAGCAGAGCACAGGGGGCCACGGCTCTCCGGGAGCGTGGCTTTTACCGCGTAGGAGTGCGTGGGGGATGAGCGGGTCAAGCAGCCTCGTCTTCACTGGTCGGCGTCGTTGGGGTGGAGGGGTTAGGATAGCCATGCGTCGTTAGGGTGGGGTAGTTAAGTCTCTTGTTCTATGGCACTACCGTCTTCTCTGGTCTGGTGCTGCTGCTGTCTTTGACTTCTCGAGGCTTTTGTGTGTTTATCATCTATCACTCATGGCGGGTCCTGGTCGTCACTGGGGGCTAACTAAATTAATGCATGCATGCAAGCACTACGAGTTTTGTGCCTTACTTTTTTGTATGAAGCTCTGGCTGAGCTGTGTGTGTGTGTGTGTGTGTGTGTGTGTGCACGCGCCCTGGCCCGCCCTGACTACAAGGGACATCTTCCTTCCTCCACACAAGGACGTAGAAAGTCGTATCGCTCCGATACCACATAACACCACCACACGTCTAGCCTAGCTTTTTTTTTTTGAAGTTTTTTTTTAATCTACGGGTGTCGATATCACGGCCTCTTGCAACCTAACCTACCTGGCGTGCTCCCTACAAAACTCGGCCCTCACGTTTTGCCCTCGAAATACTAAATTCGCCCTCGTATGCAAAACCCTATTACAGCATTTTTTTTTATTTTATTTAAATCTACAGCAGCAGTATGTTTTACTTCCCTTGTCTACTTTATCTGCAAAGACACTATTACTTACGGAACGACCAGCTGGGTCTGTGTGGACGTGTGTATGTATGTATGTCTGTATGGGATCCCGCGCAACAGTTGTTTTTTTTTTAAAAAAAAAAACAATTTTCATAGGATTCGAATTGTTAAGCTTGGCTCTCGTTTTTCTTCCCTGACCTCAACAAAGTCGATGTGTCAACCATTCACTTCCCATCCTTGGCGAACTGCCTCAAAGTGATTTGCAGGATCGTTTTTTAAAGAACCATTCTCACAAAATATACATAATAATCTAACTACGAAGCCTCACAGCACAATTTTTTCCCCCCCAGCACGGACACAAAATAAAAAAAAGAAAAATCCTTGATAATCTTATTACGAAAACGTAGGATTAACAATAAGTCGAGCTGCAGTTCATATATTCATGTCTGGCGAAGGCCAAAAAAAGTTCTGCTATAGTTTTCATTTTTCCTTTATAAGTTTAAGGTTACATAAGGGCATGATTTCGTTTTTTTTTTTTTTTGAAATCCTATAATCCACCAGTTAAGTGATGTAGGTCCCGGAAGACGAGTGGGAGGGAGGGGGGAATTCAAAATACAATAACAAAGAGTCTAAGATTATCATACTAATTCAAACATATAATGTCAAAATTCGTACTGCATGCAGCCAGTTATGAAATACCATAATATATGATATTAAGACACCTAACTCCACAAACAGGCATTCGTAATAGTGGCTGCTTAAAGCAAAGGATAAAACTCTGCCATTAACAAGTCGGTAATAATAATAATAATAATAATAATAATAATAATAATAATAATAATAACTGAAACCAAACATCGCCATCGCTCATTTTAATCCCACGGCTTCGAAATTTGACAGCTGGTCTTGTCTCGGTAACCTTATTACGATGGCATTTGGGCACAATGATGGTACAACCCTTTCAGTCTTTACCCTAAGGTCGAGCTTAAGGGTCGTACCATCGTGTTCACATGGGGTCGTACCACCGACGTGAACGAGGAAGTCGTTTTAGTTTTAAAGTTAAGGGTACGATGACCTTTGTGCCTAGCGTACATCATCTGGTCGGATGAAGTCCTGACTAGAAGAAAAATATTATGGTTGCATTAAGTCCTGAATCTGTTTCAGGAAGTAAAAATCGGCAATTCAGGGAACGAACAATCAAGAAAGGTCAAAGACGTCAAGAAAAGCGTTGCAAAACGGTATCAAAACAGCTACCATGTCTTGGAAGTCTTAAGAAAAAAAAGAAGAATATGCTAATGGTCAATAAAAATAAACAACTGGTATTCTAAATCAGTTTCTTAAACTGTAGGGAAGGGGGGGACCAAACTATAGGGAGGCGCGTGCTTGAATGAGGGGCGGGGGAGGGGGGGGTATCCTCCTTAATGGTGGCTGTTTACATTAAAAAAAAAAGGTGATACACAATTTAATCTAAACAAATTAAGTAACACAAACAAACAAAATCTGCAGTCCCCTCAGCTTGCCTCACTGGGTCAGCCATAGCTCGATGTTAACTGGTAGTGTGCAAGAGTTTGCTGGACATAATTAAATCACCATTTTATTTTGAGTGTCATTATGTTTACTGAATACTCGTAAGCCACCCTTATGGGTTAGCGGAATGGGGAGGGTGAGGGGGGGGGGGGGCGGTCTAACTCATATCTAGGAGTACGTAAAGTCATATAAAACATTCAAGTTTTTTTTCTAACAATTCAAAACTCGAAAACAATTAAATATAGGTCGAACAAAACTATATAAACTACAATAAAGGAGGAAAAAAATCCATAAAACTCAATATGGATCTTTTTCGTAATGCTTACTTTATTATTGCTCTCTCTGTATATATATGGAAATATATATACGTGATATAAATGTAGTCGTCTTATGGCGGTTAGACTTAATGGGTCATAATTCTTGGTATATCAATGGCCTAAATACATTCCTACGTCCGCCAACGGAGCCTCAGCCATTCCTACGTCCGCCAACGGAGCCTCAGCCATTCCGCTTTTCCTAGCACCAACAGACATGACTCAAGACACAACAGACGATACGATAGAAAAAAAATATTAATCAATTACGTCCTTCTTGTGAATCATGAGATTAGACAGCGAGTGCATGGTTAATGTGGTATTATCAGTGACCAGTCACTAATTACCTCGTTAACTCGGTGCACTCAGCGGCCAGTTTTCTTAAAAGTCGTTAAAAAAAAAAACCGAGGCCGTTTTAAACGGTCATTTGTTTCAGTTTTAAAGATGTCATCAGATGCTACACAGACACAGACCCTCTTCATAACCCAGACCGGACACATTTTGCTTAGATAACGCTGTATACGCCTCTACGAGTTCCTCCAGTTATGCATCCCCCATCCACACGTTGATATCCACTTTAACTACAATACACTGTTAATTGTGTTTACTGCCTTGCCGAATCATGTTTGCTTCTCCCATTTTATTCATTTATTAATATCTTTTTTTTTTTATTTCAGGCAGGAGAACTACGCTCCACTACCGAATGGCCCAAAACGCTACCACTTCACCAACACTTGGTCGTTATCACCTCCACATTACAACCGTAAACTACTCATCCTCGTCCTTGGCAACGTGTGTTTGCATATATCAAGGTCACGACCCATTCTCACTAGTCTGCTTCATGGAATACTCGAACACTCCAATATCCGGCCCAGATAATTTCTATTTCTCCTATGGAGAAGAAGTTCGAGATTGAAGCTAGGAGGGGGTGACACGTTACAGCGCTACAAAATGGGTTTATCTACACATTACCACCATCTTATTAATCTAACGATCAGCGGAACCGCGTAACGTACAAGACCACACGGGCTAGACCCGCGGGAGTGGAGAAACTTCGAGTCAAACGGCGCGTGGGCCTCACACCTGCCACCCAACGAACCACACAGTCAAAACATGGCCGTCGTAATTTAACGCCTTCGTTAACCCTCAGCGTCTGCACGATGCGCACGCGCAAGCGAGCGTATCTCGATGGTTCTATTTCCCTTGTTATCAAGGATGGGAATGGGGGGGGGGGGGGGAAAGGTGGAGACGATACACCATATATCTTTTGACTGTGACGATTGGGTGGTTAGTGCGAGGTTTTCAAGTGCATCGCTTGCCTCGAGTATTTCCATATGGCACTAGATCTGTCTATCACACTCCCACTGCTAGGTTTTATTTCAGAGGAGAGGGGGGGGAAGGGGGGTGTCAGGTGGGGAGGGTAGGGGGAGCTTGGGGGGGGGAGATAAGAAAGGGGGAGGGACTCGCAATCAACAAACGTCTCACCAAATAAACTCGTTTTTAAAAATGACTAAATCTATTCTCCCAAAATATAAGACAGATCAAAGTATATATACAAGGTATAAATACAGTGGTTACGAAGGTTCATTTCTCACGGTATGGTAAGTGGATGTCCATCCCGGGGTCGCCCCAGCTGTCCAACCCACTTACCCTCAGTGGGTGACCTTATCCACTGACGACCCGGGAACTTTATATACTTTGCCAACGATTGAATACCAAGAGGATCTTAGCGCCTGACTTCTTAAATGACCTTATTAACGGAGGTGCGGATTATCACAACTGTATACACAACTGACCTTATCACGGGCACGGAACTAATTTTGCCGACAGGTACCCATTATATATATATATCACTTGGTCCTGGTGACCTTATTACGAGAGGCTGACCTCTCTCACAATCGAGGGAGGGGTTGGGTGGGAGGTGTATATACGTGGGGGACGACCATGCAACCGACTGGACATCCAACATACCTACCAAACATACATGGATATGACAGAGCTTAATGAGCAAATGGGCTTCCTTCTTTAAAGTTTTTTTTTTTTGAGCATTTCAAAAGAACGGGGATATGGTATTGCCAAATATAATAACGGTTAAGTTCTCACACGGACATTCACACCACTACTACGAGATCACAGCTACCTACTGACGGTTCGGCGGGCCATTGGTGTCGGGTGTTGAGGTATCGTGGACACGAATGTAGAGCGTAGTCCTGGCCTGGGACGCTCTGGCCTAACGCACACACACACAACGTAGCGTCCACCACTCTTTGTCACCGGGGTAATTCCCACAGGTCGCCTCTGGCTGTAAATACGAGCTATGGAACACGATTTGAGAGGAATTTCTCTCTCTCCAGCTTAGCCATATGCACCTAATGTTGTCACTCTGATCCAAAACAAAACTAAGGATAGAAAGTGTAGCAACTTGTACCGTATTTAGTAGCCGGCAACTCGGAATCCACAGACAGGCGGAGGATATAATGCGCGCGAGTTTTACAAGTTCCGCTGCAGATGGCGTTGCGGTCGCATACATCGTCTGCTTATCTTAATACTCACTCTTTGGGGGGTTTCTCTACGGGTTACTTTTGATACAAGTTTGTTGAGGCTATTATGGTTAAAGTCGCTAAAAAGTCATGGGATTCTTTTTTTTTTAATGATTTATAATTATGTTGCTGGCTTGTTGAAGAATTAATATTATATCTCCAAACTGTAGGTTCTGTCTAAAGGATAAACGCTTAATAACTCAAGTTTACTACAGCATTTCACTTAGCGCCTGCATATATCCAGCTTTTCAGTGTAGACAAAAATGGTGTTTTACGCAGTTAAAATATTAGATATGACTACCCTCTCTCAGGTACCTTAAAAAAAAAAAAAATAAATAAATACTTCGTAAAGTTTTTAGATGCCAGTGTGATTTTTAACGAACATTTTTTCTGGGGTGAACAAGTGTTCTATCACAGTATCACACATGTGGCCTCTATAAACGATAAGTTTCTTCGTTATAAAAACCATTGATAGTCAACCTTACCAACACTTGACACGGAAACAAAGAAAGAATAGAAAAAGGCAGCATTAAATACATATCTAACAGACAGACCCCAAGTTGAACCCTTAACAAAGTAGTGTAATTACAATGAACCAGTTACAATATACGATTTGAAAACTTAATACCATTGGCTGGAATCAGTTAATTTTCATTTTCGATCACGAGTTATAAGTGTAAACAAAATACAACAAAAACTATGTCTCGTTTTCTATTATCATTCATATTCATGACTGAGATTTCTCCCAACCTCAATCATATATATATCCTCCCCTCTCTTTTTTTTTTTTAATTTTCCAAAAGAAGGAACAGAGAATTGGGCCAGGTGAGGGTATTCCCTCAAGGCCCAGTCCTCTGTTCTTAACGCTACCATATATATATATATATATATATATATATATATATATATATATATATATATATATATATATATATTAGTCATTCACAAATCAAAGTTTTACCCATAAAAAATATCCCATTTTTCGTGTAAGGTGTATTTCAGAAAATACAAATACATTTTATATATTGAAAAAAACAAAAAATGTTGAAGAGTTAACTGTTAACTTGGATGACTGCTTGCTGTCCAGCTGGGTGGCAACAATACCTCACCTTGACAATGATCATTTGAGAGACTTTATATATATATATATATATATATATATATATATATATATATATATATATATATATATATATATATATATATATATATATCGACGAGGGAAGAAAACGGTTTAAAATGGATTTGAGCTTTTTTTCGAAAAAAAAAAGAAAATGGAACATCCTTCGTCTCCAGCTTCGGCATAAACTAAACTGGTGAGACTTGTTAGTAATGTGGACAGTATACGAAGGTTCAAAGAGATGGGGGGTGTGGGTCGGGGTCCCACCGGTGTAGAACTCCCTTCCCCTTACTGTACAAACAAGTAATTACATAAGTGGCTGGTATATAACACAGAGAATCACAGTCTTTTCGGTACAATTCTCAGCTAGGCTGGAAGGGCTTGACCTAGGTATACACAGGTAAGGCCTGAGCAGTCTAGCTTTGACAAGTGGTTTTCTTTCTTTCTTTCTTTTTATATCCTCTCCTCAAGCCATTGGAACCTGCCTCTCCACGTTCACAACATAGAAAACGTGTAACATTTTTTTTTCTTTCGAAAACGAGTTGCAGGTCCTTTTAACGTTTGAAGTTCAACGGGCGGCGCCCTTTGCAAAAAAAAACCATGCCCGCCGTAACTTGACACTCTCTCATTCTCCACCTTACCTAAATCATATAACAATTATCTAATTATTATACTCATCTGCATAGTATATAACAATGGAATATAACCCATCTATACACGTGTCTTAGGTCTTACAGGCGTGTAAACACCATAAAAAGTGTGGCCAAAGACACTCCGGAGAACGTAGAAGACTCAACACTGGACACCAAGGGCAACAGCGTTTTATTATTATTTTTTCTCTTTTTTTTTTTAAATAGTTAAGCAAACATATGTCCAACTACGGAAGTGGTCCCTTAATTAACTGTTTGGAGGGCCACTTGGTTCATCACTGCCTTTGTGTTTATGTAGGAGGAGGAGGAGGAGAGGGTAGGAGGAGGAGTGTTTTGGTTTGGAGAATCGATAGATGGATGGGTTGGTGCGTAACGACACTGTCTACTATCCCTCGCTAATTCCTCGATGACCAAGGAACAGCTAACGATCGTTAGGAAAGCATCCGTCATGCATCAACCTTACCATGTGAATGTATGATATATATATATATATATATATATATATATATATATATATATATATATATATATAATGTGTATTGATACTTGTGTAAATTGGGGTGTGTGTGTATGGGGTTTGGGGGTTGTGGGGGTTGGCCAACAAGCTGTGGCTATCGGGTAATTTGCTGTTGAAAAAAGCGACTCCCGTTAGTGCAGTTAGATCGGTCGGGGGTTGTGTGTGTGCGTGGAACTGCGGTCAAAGTTTGTGCCTGATAAAGCTCTATCTTCATTTATCTATGTACGCCATTGTGGCCCATCTCACCTAAACAGAGAAATATTACAATTTTTTTTTTTCTTCAGAAGTATGTACTTTGCTTTTGTGTGTCTCTTGGCGTCGTTGGGGTGGGGTTAGGGTGTGTGTGTGTGTGTGTGTGTGTGGGTGTGTGGGGTTGGTGGGGGGTTGAGGGTTGGTTGGTTGGAATTTGAAATGGCTTTATCAGACAATCATAACAGAAACTCCCTCCAATCTATCGACAATTCATCCGTGGCTCCACCTTACTGCACACTGTTGGTATTGGGTCACTATGGCTTTTATATTTTTACCCTGTCTTGTTTACTGGACTGATGATGGGTCCTTCGTTCCCCGGTACCCGCGTCACGCTTGAGCCAGGGCACCTCGCACTCTTACGCTTGAGCCAGGGCACCTCGCACTCTTCTTACTATCCAGGGTCGGGGTGTTGGGGGGGTGGTGGGGTGTGTTACCCATTCACGCTTGAGCCAGGGCACCTGGTTATGCTTCTTCCAGGGGGGGAGGGGGGGTTGTCATGCTTACTTTTTTTTTGGGGGGGGGTTACATAACTACGATTAATTTAGGGCATCATCAGGCTTGTGACAAGCTATACCCTGTTAAGCTTCTAATAGTGTTCCTAGCTATGCTTGTTTAAGGGTACCGTCAAAACTGTTTCCTTCCGTATGTTATGCTTATTTCAGGGCACCTGGCAGGGTTCCTTCTTAGGTATCCAGTCACGCTTGTTCCAGGGTATCTGTTTATGCGCCTTCTAGGGTATACCATCATGCTCGTTGCGGGGTACCTGGTTATGCCCGATCTTAAGTACCTCATATCATCTATTTCACGTAACTAATCATCCTCATTCCGGGGTACCCATTTATGCTCATATCGGGGTGCCTGGTTAAGTTGTTTTCCTGGTTATTAAGTTAGTAACAGGAAATCACACTCGCTCTAAGGTACTCTCTCTCTCACTCGCCCAAGGGTTTCCTTCTAACATTAATTACAAAGTTTCTGTTCGTCTTGTTACAACCTCAAATCGTGCCCTGTAAGAGGGATATCCATTACACTCATTCATGGGATCTATCATACTTAATCCAGTTATTGCCAGGCATCCAGTCACGCCTAGTTATACAGTACCATGTCACGCTCATTCCAGGGTACCCTGTTATGCTCAATTTCAAGGCAAAAACACCCCCACACACCCATCCCCCCTTCATCAATGCTCATTCCAGGATACCTACCCACTTATGCTCTCTCCAGGGTACTCCCAGCCATGCTCGCTCCGGGGCCACGGGGAACATTTCGAAGTTTAGGCTGTTGATGACGTAGGCCAAAAGGGGGGTTATCCAGCCATGCCTGGACTCGGGCAGGAGGTGTGCGCCTGGAAGAAGCTTCCAGTTATTCTTCAGTAAAATGGTTAGTCAATGTGCGTTCGACTATAGTGCTAGGACGGTTTATGCACATTACAGTACAGGAAACTCTTCAAGGTTCCTTCATATGGAAAACTATAATTATGAGAATCCTTTCTTTTTTTCATATATATATATATATATATATATATATATATATATATATATATATATATATATATATATACACATATACATATATATATATATATATATATATATATATATATATATATATATATATATATATATATATATATATATATATATATATACACATATACATATATATATATATATATATATATATATATATATATATATATATATATATAATTTTTTTACATATTTTTTCCTTTGCGTTCGTTTCCGTCCGCGTAGTTCAATACGCTAGGATTTCCTAACGTTACAGTAGCTGTCCTGTACCTAACTGTATTTTATCTTAAGCTTCATTTTTTTTGTTTATCTTATCTTTCCTCTGTGTGTGTGTGTGTGTGTGTGTGTGTGTGAGTGTGTGTGTGTGTGTGTGTGTGTGTGTGTGTGTGTGTGTGTGTGTTCATTATTTTGTAAAGACATTTCTGTGAGCTTATTTACATGGTAATAGTTGCAAACTAACTCATACACACAGTGGTTACTTAGTCCAGTGCTATACATGAACAAAGGCGCACAAACCCTTCAGGTAATTACACACACACACACACAAATAGTCACATTATCATTATGTCGCTACTGACCACTATACATATGTATATAATGGCTTCCTTTCATTAGCACATGTTTTAAGTTACTTCTTGTGTGAAGCGTCTTTACCCTCTGGGGGGAGGGGGTTGGGGGGTTGTGGGGGGGGTGTCTCTGGCAAAACCCCCAGAGAGGCCACACTCACGTGACCAACAAACTACCACAAGCTCACTAACTACCACTCCATTCAGGGGCAGTTCAACATTTGGTCACTCCAGGTTGCGCGTCACACAGCTAATCACAGAGGTTTATTGGACTCATCGAAACTGCCAATTGTATAGTTTGAATTGGACCCTTTGCACGTGAGTTGTCCATAAGCAGAGACCAAATGTTGAGCCGGAGGACACACACGACATGACGAGGCAAGTTCGCAAGACAGGAGAACACTGTGGCATGATGGCGGCGGAGGCGTCCCTGAAGTCTTGACGGATGTTCATCGACGGGTGAGGAGGAGGAGGAGGAGGAGGAGGAGGAGGAGCGCGCCCCCCCGCGCCCGCGTGTGTGTCGGATGGCATCTACCTCCAGCGTTGAGGGGCGGTGATGGAGGGGCGGCGCCCTCCCCCACTATCTCTTTCTCTCTCTCTCTCTCTCCTGCAGGGTTCCGGGGGACTTGCGAACCTGGCTCGCTACGGGTATATTTAAAAGCCTATCTTTGGTACACCATGACAGCGAAAACACCAGTGGGGGGAATTTTGCTGTTCACTTGTTGACACACAGGTCGACTTCTACTGTTGTAGACGAGAACATCTCTACGGAAATGATGGCTTCCCAACCTACCAGACGGAAAAGTAATTCTAGTATATACTATCATCACTCTAAATTTCAAAACACAGAATTATTAGCAGTTCTAAGTTTTTTTTTTTCTTCTAATGTCTTTTTCACCTTCTTCTTCTTCTCTCCTCTACGAAATCACTTTTTCCATCCTTTTCCTTTTTCTTTCTTTTTCCCCATAACACGTCGGCCTCAGTTCCACAAGAGCCTCATAAACCACACAAGCACAACACACACTTGCCCCCGTCCACTGTGATTCCAACACAGGTAAACTCAATCGTTCTGTGATTACCAAATCGCATTGTTAACACACTGGGTTGGTGTCTTTTTTTCCCTACTCGGGTGGGTTCCTCGCTACTCATGAGATTGTCAGCAACACATCACTAGAACAGTGGGTGACGTCACACCGGTAGTAGCAGCCAGCACCAGCACCAGCAGTAGCAACCGGGAGGAAGCTACCAGCTCTCGACCAGTGTTGGTAGGCTGGGTCGTGCCACACGCACCTGTGGAAGCAAAGAGATGCCAGACTGAAAACATTAAACTTGAAACTTTTGTTTTATTTTTCCTTTCATTTTGAACAGGTTCACTTTCTTCTGGGTATGTCCCACTTATAGCAAGATGTTGTGAAAATGATGTTACTTTGGTATTTTAAGGTTTTGGGATGTAAATGTGGTATTTGGAATTACTTTATCAATCAGAGGATTTGAAAGATTTCATAAGCGTGGAGATTATTTTGAAAATCACTTTAGGGGCTTTTGTTGGGGTGATGATTACATTATCTAGAATTATTTTAAACTACTCAGAACACATTAGTTATAACCCTTCTCTTTCTCACAGTACTTCTCACATCCAGTCTTTCAAGCAAACACCTGATCCACATATCCTCTACTACTCTTGAAAACCACACTCTTCCTCCCCAGTCTGATGCCCTGTGCATGTCCCCCCCAAACCTCTTAATCACCATTCATTCTTCTTACACAACTTACCAGATACTCTCAACACAAAATTCATACCTCTGTAGTCTGAACCCTTATCTCTGTCCCCCCTTACCTTTAGAGAGAGAGGCACTATACATGAATTCCTCTGATCTTCTCTGCACCTACCATGATCCATCAATATACTGACAATTCCAACCATATACTGAAGACCACAGTCACCCACTTTATTAAGAGATTCACCTGCAATCCCATCCACTCCATCTGTTTTCTTACACTTCATTTTATCCGATGCGTTCACCACATTTTCTTTCCTGCCAAACCCCTTATCTTGACCCTCTCAACCTGCATACCTCCAAACCACCCTCCATGTGCCATCCTATCATCAAACACATTAAATAATCCTTCAAAATACTCGCTCTATCTCCTCTTCACCCCAATAATTACCTGTTACTACTTTCCCATTTGTTTTTTCTCACACTATTAACCTCCTTCCAAAACATTTCCTTATTTCCCCTGAAGTTTGCTGATTACTCCCTCACCCTAAATGTCTTTTCTCTCTTCCAGCCCCCTGCACGTTCCTCTTTGACCTCTTACCGCTTTCTCTTGTACATCCCTCAATCACTCGCACTTATTCCATATACGTTCAGTACACTTCTTGTTTTTTCTCTTCTTTCAATAACAACGTAACTTCGTCTACCTATTATTCACAACGCTTTCTCACCTGCCTACACTCCCACGTGCCACACACACACACACACACACACACACACACACACACACACTTCTCTCGCACATGCCAGCACTGCTTCCCTTAAAAACTCATTCCTCACCCACTTTCATAACCTGGCTTACTCTCATCTTTGGTCAGTCTACACCCAGTCTCTCCTGGTGTCTCCTCTTGTATTAGAACAAGATTCAAAGTAAGAAAGCAGCATTCTAAAGACAGAGACGCTCGAGAGAGAGAGAGAGGAAGTGTTAAAATTTTTACATTTATGACAGCCAATATCACTGGTTACGGACTGAGGCCTTGAGCACGAACAGTGACACGAACAGATGGACACTGGTAGACACCTGTGAGAGACAGGTCGTCCAGATTGTTGTTACTGTCAGTAAGGAGTGTCGACCTGGTCGTGTTGCGTCGTTCTAAGTCTCGCACTGGCCATGAAGCGTCGTTTTAAGTGTCGTGCTGGTCGTGGAGTGTCGTTTTAAGTGTCGACCTGGTCGTGGAGTGTCGTTTTAAGTGTCGTACTGGTCGTGGAGTGTCGTTTTAAGTGTCGTACTGGTCGTGGTGTCGTCGTTGTGTTGCACTGGTCGTGCGTGAGTCGTTGTTGTACCTGTCGCACTGGTGGGTGGGTGGGTCGTCGTCGTTGTAAAGTGTGGAGAGAGAGAGAGAGAGAGAGAGAGAGAGAGAGAGAGAGAGAGAGAGAGAGAGAGAGAGAGAGAGAGAGAGAGAGAGAGAGAGAGGCCGGCTGGCTGCTGGAGGTTACTGACCGATGCTAGTGGTGTTGAGGGCGATGAGACCGTGGAGGCCAGGCATGAGGTCCCTACTGCAGGAGAGGCTGGAGGAGGCCAGGGAGAGGACGGCCGAGCCGTGGTCCAACACCAGACACAACCGACGGACGCCCTTGCTGCTCCGGGAGGTGGGCGTCACCACCAGGTACTGACGACCGCCTTCCTCCCACGACCCGTGACACGAGTACTCTACAACCACAGGTGGAGAAGACAGTGTTAGTCCACGTACGTGGGGGAGGGAGACCTACGTGGGTGTACGTGGGGAGGGAGGGAGACCTACGTGGGTGTACGTGGGGAGGGAGACCTACGTGGGTGTACGTGGGGAGGGAGATCTACGTGGGTGTACGTGGGGGAGGGAGAAATACGTGGGTGTGCGTGGGGAGGGAGGGAGAAATACGTGGGTGTATGTGGGGGAGGGAGACCTACGTGGGTGTACGTGAGGAGGGAGGGAGATCTACGTGGGTGTACGTGGGGAGGGAGACCTACGTGGGTGTACGTGGGGGAGGGAGACCTACGTGGGTGTACGTGGGGAGGGAGACCTACGTGGGTGTACATGGGGTGGAAGGAGACCTAAGTGGGGTGTACATGGGGAGATGGACGTGCGTTGATAAAGATGGGGAGATGGGTGATACAGAAGGGGTGACTCAGGTGGGCAATAACAAGCAGTACATACATGGGGGGAAACATGGATCCGGTGATTTCCATAGGTCGAATGACCTTCTGAAATACAACTTTGCAAACTACACTGACCAGAGGAACTATGATGGTTGAATGGTAATGAATAAATAGCAAGTAAGAAAGGCCCCTTGAGTTGTCATATCAAAATATCTTTGAATCAATATGGCTGAAGTGTTGGCTAAGAGTGCCAGAAATCTGTCCTTAGCAGTGCCATACAGTGCCAGGAATCTGTCCTTAGCAGTGCCATACAGTGCCAGAAATCTGTCCTTAGCAGTGCCATACAGTGCCAGCAATCTGTCCTTAGCAGTGCCACAGTTTCCAGTTTTAAGGGTCGTTTGGTGATTCGTCCACCACACCCCACTGCTGTGAGCACACGACCAGACCGAACTGGTGGATCAATTATTTAATTATGAGTCTGTTGAGGAAGACGGAAATTAATGGGTGGGCGTCCATGTTCTGGCTGGCTGGCTGGCTGGCTGGGGGTGGGGGTGGGGGGGGGGGGGATCTTACAGCAAGTAGGGGACCTACCAGGCTTGGGGGGGGGAGGGGGGCCAACCAGCCAGAGGGGACCTCCCAAGCAGAGAGGACCTACCAGGCAGGTGGGAGGGGACCTACCAGCCAAAGGGGACCTACCAGGTAGATGGGGACCTACCAGGCAGGCAGGTGGGGACCTACCTATGGAGGAGCAGCGGTTGCTGACGACAAGTGTGTCTGTGGTGGAGCAGCCCACGGCCAGGGAGGTGTACGGGAGACCGTCACACTCGGAGGTGTGGCGCCCCAGGCTCACGTCCCCAGCGCCGATGACGGTCCCGCTTGCGGAGGCGGCGCCGTTGCTGCGGGAGGTGGATGCGGCGGCGGTCATATCCGAGGCCACGCCGCTGCCCACCACCTCGTAACGACCCATGCCAGGGCACTTGAGGCTCTCTGCGCTGCTGCCTGTAACGAGGCGACACTTGTTTACATGACTCATACACCTGGTGCCGCCCGTGTGTGTGTGTGTGTGTGTGTGTGTGTGTAATTACTTATCTGAGTAATGGTTCGAGTTGGGATCTGTGTCCTGGCCAAGCCGGACCTTACGTAGTATCTATGTCCTAGCCTGTAAATATATCCCATCCCCCGTCTTTAACCCTAACTACATATACCCTCACTAACTACCTACTTCTCTCTCTCTATGTATATACAAACAAACTTGGGTGTAGCGACTTACTAACGAATGTGGTGAAGTTGGTGGAGTAAGGGTCGAAGTATTGTGGATTGCAGGCCGCGCTGGACACTGGCGTCACTTTCCCTGTAAGAGGGACAGTAGCTGGTTTGAGTACCCCACAACAAAACACAAAACACATATGTATATATATATAACTATAGGTATACATATACACAGACCACAGGGGTTGGTTTCGAACCCTGGGGGTGTGGAGGAGGAGGAGGCGTCGAGACCATATAGTCATTTGGTATATCTAGTTTTTATTTCTTTACTACTACGTCTCAACTTTAGCTTAGGTAGGGGGTGGGGGGGGTTGACCACTACAATCAGCAGTGTTGCCAGAGCCACAGCAACTCACCCATGATGATTTCCAAAACATGATCGTCTCTCTCAAGCATGTGGACACACTGGTACCCACTGGTACTAAGGGGAGAAGAGAACATGGTATTAGTACAAGTTTGGTACCACTGTGGTGATGACTGTGTACACCACTGTGGTGATGACTGTGTACACCACTGTGGTGACGACTGTGTACACCACTGTGGTGACGACTGTGTACACCACTGTGGTGATGACTGTGTACACCACTGTGGTGATGACTGTGTACACCACTGTGGTGATGACTGTGTACACCACTGTGGTGATGACTGTGTACACCACTGTGGTGATGACTGTGTACACCACTGTGGTGATGACTGTGTACACCACTGTGGTGATGACTGTGTACACCACTGTGGTGATGACTGTGTACACCACTGTGGTGATGACTGTGTACACCACTGTGGTGATGACTGTGTACACCACTGTGGTGATGACTGTGTACACCACTGTGGTGACGACTGTGTACACCACTGTGGTGACGACCGTGTACACCACTGTGGTGATGACTGTGTACACCACTGTGGTGATGACTGTGCACACCACTGTGGTGATGACCGTGTACACCACTGTGGTGACGACTGTGTACACCACTGTGGTGATGACTGTGTACACCACTGTGGTGATGACCGTGTACACCACTGTGGTGATGACTGTGTACACCACTGTGGTGATGACTGTGTACACCACTGTGGTGATGACTGTGTACACCACTGTGGTGATGACTGTGTACACCACTGTGGTGATGACTGTGTACACCACTGTGGTGATGACTGTGTACACCACTGTGGTGATGACTGTGTACACCACTGTGGTGATGACTGTGTACACCACTGTGGTGATGACTGTGTACACCACTGTGGTGATGACTGTGTACACCACTGTGGTGATGACTGTGTACACCACTGTGGTGATGACTGTGTACACCACTGTGGTGATGACTGTGTACACCACTGTGGTGATGACTGTGTACACCACTGTGGTGATGACTGTGTACACCACTGTGGTGATGACTGTGTACACCACTGTGGTGATGACTGTGTACACCACTGTGGTGATGACTGTGTACACCACTGTGGTGATGACTGTGTACACCACTGTGGTGATGACTGTGTACACCACTGTGGTGATGACTGTGTACACCACTGTGGTGATGACTGTGTACACCACTGTGGTGATGACTGTGTACACCACTGTGGTGACGACTGTGTACACCACTGAGGTGATGACTGTGTACACCACTGTGGTGACGACTGTGTACACCACTGTGGTGATGACTGTGTACACCACTGTGGTGATGACTGTGTACACCACTGTGGTGATGACTGTGTACACCACTGTGGTGACGACTGTGTACACCACTGTGGTGATGACTGTGTACACCACTGTGGTGACGACTGTGTACACCACTGTGGTGATGACTGTGTACACCACTGTGGTGACGACTGTGTACACCACTGTGGTGACGACTGTGTACACCACTGTGGTGATGACTGTGTACACCACTGTGGTGACGACTGTGTACACCACTGTGGTGATGACTGTGTACACCACTGTGGTGACGACTGTGTACACCACTGTGGTGATGACTGTGTACACCACTGTGGTGACGACTGTGTACACCACTGTGGTGACGACTGTGTACACCACTGTGGTGATGACTGTGTACACCACTGTGGTGACGACTGTGTACACCACTGTGGTGATGACTGTGTACACCACTGTGGTGACGACTGTGTACACCACTGAGGTGATGACTGTGTACACCACTGTGGTGACGACTGTGTACACCACTGTGGTGATGACTGTGTCTGCTATGTCTAGGTATGATG
Source organism: Panulirus ornatus (assembly GCF_036320965.1). NCBI lineage: Eukaryota > Metazoa > Arthropoda > Malacostraca > Decapoda > Palinuridae > Panulirus > Panulirus ornatus. Next base: position 6,343,387 of record NC_092288.1, on the reverse strand, counting down.
ATAATAATTCATATACAACACGCTAACTCGTAACGATATACTTAAATAACTAGGAATTATTATTATAAGTAGAATTCACTTATCATAAGTGTACAATAAAATACCGTTTGCTCCACCACTCTCACCAGCATCACCATTATCTCCACCACTCTCACCAACACTATTACCACCAGTATCTCCACTAATCTCACCACCACTCATCTCCAACACTACCGCCACCACTCATATCCAACATTATCACCACCACCAGTACTCATCTCCAACACTATCTCCAACCACCACCAATCTCTAACACTATCTCCACCACCACCACCATTCATCTCCACCACCACCACTCATCTCCAACACTATCTCCACCACCACCACTCATCTCCAACACTATCACCACCACCACCACTCATCTCCCACACTATCTCCACCACCACCACTCATCTCCAACACTACCTCCACCACCACTCACCACCCGTGGATGACCCTGGTCACGTATGTGGCCGAGTGTTTGGTGTTGGCGTAGTGTTCCAGGCAGGCGTGGGTGACGGGGCCACTGGAGGAGTGGCTGGTCAATTTGAGGGTTGAGTTCCTCCTAGTGACATGAAGAACGGTCCTCCCGTCCAGGGAGTGCCAGCGAGGGCCCCCCACCCACACTGGGAAACGGCACTTGCTCCCACTGGTGTCCACTGAAACACACATACAATCATTATCGTTAAACACTAATGATAATGATAATTACCATCATTATCAGTCGCATTCAGGGAAATATGCATGAGTTACTACCCTCAACTGCATTATATATCAATCAAGCAACGCGCATTACTAACCCACGCCTCGTTTTCTAACAGTTCGTGTTAAAAATGTCATAAAAAAAACGACGTTTTCTGTGAAATTCTCCCACTCCACTTGTCAGGCCACAATTACTTTAAATTCTGTGTACCATCATCTTAAAGGCGTAACTTAACCTTGGTGTTAACGCGTTCACGGCGTAATGCAATTTAAATGTAATTCCAAGAATAAACACTTTCTCTAAAAAGCAGTAGTAACTGTGCCAGGTGTATTTATAACAGTGTGTAAACAATGGTGACGCGAGAATTTTATGAATGTTTAAAGACATAATCCCTTACGACCTTGTACAACTATTTATACCTTGTATAGCCAATCCTCCACAGGCACGTTATATATATATATATATATATATATATATATATATATATATATATATATATATATATATATATATATATATATATATGAGTCTACGGGGGAAATGAAAAAAGATAAGTTCACAAGTGCACTTTCGTGTCATAATCTCCCCTGATGAGGTGATTATTACACGAAAGTGCACTAGGGAACTTATGGTGGTTCATTTTCCTCGTGGACTCGTAGGAATATATATATATATATATATATATATATATATATATATATATATATATATATATATATATATATATATATATATATATTGCCGTAGTTTCTGTACTGAAGAACGTGTAGCATTACTAGAGAACAGGTGACAACACTAGATAACAAGTAGAAAATCCACATCAGCGGTGAGGACCAGTGAAAAACATAGAAAACGGACAGAACCATTAGAAAACGGTCAGATATATTAGAAAACGGGTAGATATAATGGAAAACGGGTAGGTACAAGAGTCAAAAGCCAGGATAAACACCAGAGAACAGGTAGAAACCACAGAAAACAGGGAAAAATCAGTAGAGAACGGGGTATACACAACTGAAAATGGGATGCAGAGGAGAAGTGAACGCGTAGACACCGACCTTTCTTGAGCATCAAGGTCATGGAGCCGCCAGTGACGGAGTAGAGCGCGTTGCAGGTGGCGTCGCCACTCTGAGCCATCTGGAACCCTGAGGACGACCCGTTGTTCCAGGCCTTGTACACGAAGCACTGGTACCTGGGGAGAGAACCTTGTTACTGTTGCATGGGGGGAGGGGAGAGAGCACTGTTACTGTTGCATGAGGGGGAGGGGAGAGAACCTTGTTACTGTTGCATGGGGGGGAGGAGGGGAGAGAACATTGTTACTGTTGCATGGGGGAGGGGAGAGAACCTTGTTACTGGTACCTGGGGGAGCAGGGGAGAGAACCTTGTTACTGTTGCATGGGGGAGGGGAGAGAACCTTGTTACTGTTGCATGGGGGGGAGGAGGGGAGAGAACACTGTTACTGTTGCATGAGGGGAGGGGAGAGAACCTTGTTACTGTTGCATGGGGGGGAGGAGGGGAGAGAACACTGTTACTGTTGCATGAGGGGAGGGGAGAGACCCCTGTTACTGTTGCATGGGGGGAGGAGGAGAGAGAACACTGTTACTGTTGCATGGGGGGGAGGGGAGAGAACACTGTTACTGTTGCATGAGGGGAGGGGAGAGAACCCTGTTACTGTTGCATGGGGGGAGGGGAGAGAACACTGTTACTGTTGCATGAGGGGGAGGGGAGAGACCCCTGTTACTGTTGCATGGGGGGAGGAGGAGAGAGAACACTGTTACTGTTGCATGGGGGGGAGATAACCCTGTTACTATTGCATGGGGGGAGGGGAGAGACCCCTGTTACTGTTGCATGGGGGGGGGGATAACCCTGTTACTGTTGCATGGGGAGGAGGGGAGAGACCCCTGTTACTGTTGCATGGGGGGGGAGAGACCCCTGTTACTGTTGCATGAGGGGGGGAGGGGAGAGAACACTGTTACTGTTGCATGGTGGGAGGGGAGGAAGGGAGAGAACACTGTAACTGTTGCATAGGGGGAGAGGAGAGACCCCCTGTTACTGTTGCATGGGGGGGAGATAACCCTGTTACTATTGCATGGGGGGAGGGGAGAGACCCCTGTTACTGTTGCATGGGGGGGGGGGAGAATACCGCGTTACTGTTACATAGGAGAGGTAACAAAAGAGATAAAGGGTGTTACTAGGGGTGTTAAGATCCATTATCCTCGTTACGTTACTAACTATACGTAAGTCATTATGATGTGATAATAATTCTGCTTACCCTTACCCCCCCCCCCTTCAAACCATTGTGCTGTAATTATGGTGTTCCTCTAACTACAAGGCTGGTTGGTTATTGGGGCTGTAGACCTGTCAACTGCCAGGGTCGTTAAGGCTGGTCATCGACAAATTACGTTAAACAAACATCGTTTCTGTACTAATGATAAAGTCCCTAATGGAGTGTGTTTGTTCCCGTTTTCTATCAAGGATTTCGCTCTTAGGCCCACGAGAATTCAATTCATTATATATATATATATATATATATATATATATATATATATATATATATATATATATATATATATATATATATATATATACTGGAAGACATTGGATAACGCTGGTACAATAAATGGAAGGAAGAGATAGAGGGGGAAACTTAGAAAAAGGTGAAATGCAGAACAGAAAACGAAAGATCATAAAAAGAAACTGATAGTAGAAGGGTTACAGAAGGAAGAAAAATACAGAACTGAAACAAACGATCTTCCACTGCTTAAAAAAAAAACGGACAGACGCTTCACTTTGAAAAAAAATCTAAAATTTTTGATTACAAAATATAAGAAGTGTTCAAACAAGACTCCATCTTCACAAACACACACACACACACACACACACACACATATATATATATATATATATATATATATATATATATATATATATATATATATATATATATATATACATATTCCTACCCTCACTTAACTCCAGGAGTCAGTGCCATCTTGCGACAACCCCGGGCATTAAAAGGACATAAGAAAAAAAAAAATGTTAACTTTCCGGACGCTACTTCCTCGTTTATAGAAAACGACATGTTCCTACATTTAAAAAAAAAAAAAACGCGAGCATTAGTTCTTCCTCCATGGAAAACGGAACCTTCCACTACCTCCCACACAGAAAACGTTACTTCCTCATATACATAAAAAACGTTACATCCTACGCACTTCCTCTCACACAGAAAACATTACTTTCCAGAACATAGAAAACGTTAAAAAAAACATTCCTTTCCTGAACATAGAAAACGTTAACGACTCCCCCCACAGATAGCAGTGCCTCCCAACACAACGCTGTAAACGTTACCTAACTGCAACACATAGAAAACGTTTCTCTCTCTCTCTCTCTCTCTCTCTCTCTCTCTCTCTCTCTCTCTCTCTCTCTCTCTCTCTCTCTCTCTCCCCATAACAGAAACCTTTTACGTTCGCAAGCAACCGTTTCACATTTTCTCCTGAAGCAATTTTTTTTCCCCATGTGTGACTATGGCTGGCTTCCTGAAATATCCTTTTAAGAAGAGATCATTGGCCAAAGGATCCTCTTTGTCCTTCCTGAAATAACGGAGAGATGAACATGAACGAATGAACAGAAAACGGAAGCCAGCCAGCCAGCCTCCTCCCTCGCCCCCAAGCTACCCTTCGCGCTTGTTTAAAGACACCGCGGAGGTTTAAATGGCTCCCGCATCTCACACGTCCCGTTTTCTCTCCATGACGTGTGAGGGTAGCCCAAGTGACACACGCACGCTTTCCTGAAAAGCGGTGGGTTCCGTCAGAGGACGAGGGGGGGGGGGGGGGGGGGAAGAGGAATTGTATTACCGAGAAATGTAATTCAACGGAGTTATTTTCCAAAAGGAATCTAGCGCCGTGTCTGGCCCTGCTCATTAAAGGAAGGAAGGTAATTAAGAGCGCACGAACGAGCCAGTATCTTACCTACAGTGGAAAGACAAGAGGAAATAATTATGAAAATGGTCGACGTAAAATTTTAAATGTTACAAATAAAGATTATTGTTAAAATGGGGCTTATATATATATATATATATATATATATATATATATATATATATATATATATATATATATATATATATATATATATATATATACATATTTCTCAAAGGAAGCTGATGAGATTACTATTACATTTTAAGTGTTATGTTTTCCTGCTCTACTCTGCAACACAGAACAAAGGATAAGAACAAAAAAATGAACTCTAAAGTTCTTCCGTGTTATATCCTGCACACCATCACCGGTCGAGAACAACAGGGAAGACGTACAATGAACAGTTGAACATTTTGAGAACAGTTACGAGAGGGAGGGAAAAATTGATGTACATCATTATAGATTAATAGTTAAGGTTTTAGCTTCTGTGAATGAGACCCAAACTTAAGTTAATTAGAAAGTTAACTCTATTCACTCTATCTATCTCTCTTTCTCTCTGTTTATTCTACCTCTTTCTTTCTCTCTCTCTCTGTCTCTCTTTCTGCCTGTCTGCCTGCCTGAGTGTCGAGTGTCGAGACGATCAAGGTAAATAAAGAGATTATATCCTGACTCCCTTGCATTTCCTCGTGTGATGTACGTTGTTAAAGTCAAGACAGGTAACTGAAACCACTTTGACCACCTTTGACCTTTGCCGAGGGGGGGGGATGGGGGGCAAAAAAAAAATGTAGAAACCAGTGGAATCTGACCTAATTCACGGAGTCGTTTGATGTTATATATATATATAAAAAAACCAAAACATATACGTATATAAAAAAAAGAGCCCCCCGCGAGAAACTTTATAATAAGAGCGATAAAGGATGTAGCTTGCGTCATAATACCTTTATATACAGAACACATCAGCTGACATTTGGCCCCGCCATTCAGCGGTGGGGTTATGTAGTGACATTCCGGGGGGGGGGGGGAGGTACATGTCGTGTGGAGGGGGGGATGGATGATAATGGGGGGGAGAGGGGGGGAAGGGATAGATGATGACGCATGCGCAGGAGACAGACTGATGACATGACTGACTCTCCCCCTACCCTACCCCCCTCCGTTTATATATATAAACTGTTAAGTGTGGCTGGTAGTGGTGTTGGTGGGGAGGGAGGAGAGGGGGTGTCCAGGGCTGTGGTGGGAGGGTCAGCACCGGAGGTCAGGTCATCGTCTGCGGGAGGACGCGCCACCTACCGTGTCTTCCCGCCATGCACACTGCGTCTCTCTCTATAAAAAGGCCCAGGCTGGCTCCCGCCTCCAGGATGGGCTCCGTACACTTGCCTTCCAGCCATGTCCAGGTGGCTTCCAGGACACAGGCACGAGGAGGAGGAGGAGGAGGAGGAGGAGGACGAGGGAGGAGGAGGAGGAGGAGGAGGAGGAGGAGGAGGAGGAGGAGGGGGAGGAGGAGGAGGAGGGACCTGCTTCCAGGCAAGGGCAAGGAGGTGTGGTGGTGGTGGAGTGTGGTCAAAAGGCCTGGAGAGCGAGGTATACCACCCTCTCCCCGGTCATCCCTCCTGAAGGAGTGGCTCTCCTGACCCCCCGGGGGAGGGGGGAGGGGGATAGAGGGACAACAGCAGGAGGAGGGGCGTCGTCGTAGCCCCGTGCGAACTCAGTAAGCTCCTCCCTCGGCAGGCGAGGGGGAGACAACTTACCCGAGGGGTAAGACTTGCCTCAAGATGGGGGCCATGTTGTCTTCCTCAGCATCCTTCCTTCCCCTACCCACACACACACACACACACCCCTCCCTCCCTCCCTTAGGCTCCCGTTGAGAGAGAGAGAGAGAGAGAGAGAGAGAGAGAGAGAGAGAGAGAGAGAGAGAGAGAGAGATTCTGACAGCTGAGTTCTTGCTGGTCCAGAGAGAGAGAGAGAGAGAGAGAGAGAGAGAGAGAGAGAGAGAGAGAGAGAGAGAGAGAGAGAGGAGGGGAGTTGGGTTGGGTGGTGCTGGGAGGGGGAGGAGGTTGTAGGGAGGTTGGAGGGAGGATGGCCCCCCCCCCCGCCCCCCCATGTTCACCTCCCCTTACCCAACACATCCTGAAAGAAAACTTATTAACTACTTGTCTGGTGGTGGGCTGCAGGGAAGAGGTGCTCCATCTCCCGTGGAATGGCTCACCTGTCACGTTTGTGTCTCCTGCTCCTCTTCTCCCACACACAACATTCATGCATCTTTTTTTTTTTTCCTTCCCTTCCTGTTTAAATCTGTTGGTTCGATACCCACTCCCACAGGGCCTCAGTATATACCATCAGAACTCTGGCACACTGCTGACGGGTTGGTGGGTGAGTTCGAGTCCCCATGTTCTTCAAAAGGTCTGGGAAGAAAACGGTCGTGGGTGCCCCTAGTGTGCGCAATGACGACTCAAATTAAAAAGAAAATGGGGAATGTTTTTTTTCCTCTCGCTTGAGATGCGACAGGAAGGGAAAAAAAAAGAAAACAGAGTTCAGACGGTGTTCATTTGGCAGCTTCGGTTCAGCACCTCTTGAACAAGACAGACTCCGTGGGTTTCAACTGTCGTCCTCGGAGGTTTAAGTCGTCGTGTTCAAGAGTTAGGTCGTTTATCACTACTAATGAGGGGGGGAGGTCGTTAACTTCCCCTGAGATGGTAGTCGTTCCGTTGATCTGGTGATTTCAGGGGGAGAGGGGAGGGGTGGGGTGGTTTCAGGGGTTGTGGGTCGTCTCTACCAGCTTCTAGAACGCCATTAAACGCCAGTGATCCCGCGTCCAACACACCTCCATGTCGTCCCTCTTAAGCCCTCCAAGGATCCACTGAACTGTTGGCGACCGCTGGGGGATCTCTGAGCGCCACGACACCTGGGGGCACGACCTCAGCCCACGCCATGGGTCTGTGTGTACACACGACTGGTCAACCGACCAGCGACGAGGAAACTACCAGACGACCAGGATGTTGTTCTCTTTACAACAGATGACACGCAAGGGGGGGGGCGAGTGTCCTCGAACCACCATGATCCCATGTCACATCAGGTCAAGCTAGCTAAAACCAGGTCACATCAGGTCAAGCTAGCTAAAACCAGGTCACATCAGGTCAAGCTAGCTAAAACCAGGTCACATCAGGTCAAGCTAGCTAAAACCAGGTCACATCAGGTTCAACCTATCTAAAACCAGGTCACATGAAGTCAACGTATCTAGCTCGCATAAAATAAAAACCCACAACCCAAATCTGACTTGCCTTTGTATGTTTACGTCAACAGAACAAGATCTAAGGGATAACAATTATTTCTCTTCTGATGTTTTTCTTTCTGGTTCCCCGTCACGTGTGACGCGTTAGTTCACCCGTCACACACGTATCATACAATGTCTGGCAAAATATGTAAATTCTCCCCAACATCCCGCCTGTGTAAATGTGTAAATGTGTCAGGATATGTGGGTCGAAGGCACACACACGATGTAAACACTACCCCCTCGTGTCTATCCCTCCCCTCCTCCTCCTCCCCCCCCCCCCGCTATACTATCCCTTCCTCTATCCTTCCCTATCCCGTCATCCACCCTCACCGTCCCTCTTAAAACCTCCTGTTCCATCGTTGGGTAAGGGGGGTTCAGGGGGTTGGGGGTTAGGGGTTGGGTTTGATGGGGGAGGGGGGGGGCCCTGACTCACCGTTGGGTTGGGTGGGGTGGTGGTGATCGGGGTGGGGGAGGAGGAAGCGGGGGGGGGTTAGGTTGCATCCGTGCATGGGGTGAGGGTGAGGTGTGAGGGTGAGGTGTGAGGGTGAGGTGTGAGGGTGAGAAGTGAGGTGTGAGGGTGAGGGTGAAGGTTGAGGGTGAGATGTGAGGGTGAGGTGTGAGGGTGAGGTGTGAGAGGTGAGGTGTGAGGGCGAGGTGTGAGGGTGAGGTGTGAGGTGTGAGGGTGAGGTGTGAGGGTGAGGTGTTAGGGTGAGGTGTGAGGGTGAGGTGTGAGGGCGAGGTGTGAGGGTGAGGTGTGAGGGTGAGGGGTGAGGTGTGAGGGTGAGGTGTGAGGGGTGAGGTGTGAGGGTGAGGTGTGAGGTGGCGACTCACCTGTCTTCGTCTGAGGTGGCCAGGGAGTGGTCCGACTTGCCCACTAGGTACCTGTTGCTTCCCTCCTTCCATGAGGCGAGGCACATCAACTCCTCAGCTGTGGACACAACACACACTCATTACAGTTACCGAATGACCTCATAATGCGAACTACTGGCCTCATAATGCAAGCTAATGGCCTCATAATACAAGCTACTGAACTCATAATACAAATGACTGACCTCACAATACAAGTTACTGACCTCATAACTCAATGGCCTCACAATACAAGTTACTGACCTCATAATACAATTCAATGGCCTCACAATACCAGTTACTGAACCTCACAATTCAAATCATTGACCTCACAAAGCAAGTCTGGTTAAATCTTGATAACAAAAATACAACTTCTTCTAAAACTACATTTCCTAGGGACAAGACTACAAGGTTCTAAACCTTATTATTATTACTATAATTATCATTATTATTACTATAATTATCATTACTATTACTATAATTATTATTATCATTATTATTATTATTATTATTATTATTATTATTATCATCATTATTACTATAATTATTATTATTATTACTATAATTATTATTATCATTACTATAATTATTGTTATCACTATAATCATTATCATTATTCAAACACTTAATGTTTTATGTTTTGTAATAAAACCTGAGCGAAGAACCTGAGGGTATAAGCTGTTATAAATATGATCATAACAACATAAACTTTAATAACAAATCTATGTTATCAAGGTATTTATATCTGTTTACTTTGTAGCAATGATAAACTGAACCAACACAGTGCTGTGGCACACGAGACTTGGCACCACAGTACTGTGGCACACGAGACTTGGCATCACAGTACTGTGGTACACGAGACTTGGCATCACAGTACTGTGGTACACGAGACTTGGCACCACAGTACTGTGGCACACGAGACTTGGCACCACAGTACTGTGGCACACGAGACTTGGCATCACAGTACTGTGGTACACGAGACTTGGCACCACAGTACTGTGGCACACGAGACTTGGCACCACAGTACTGTGGCACACGAGACTTGGCACCACAGTACTGTGGCACGAGAGACTTGGCACCACAGTACTGTGGCACACGAGAGACTTGGCACCACAGTACTGTGGTACACGAGACTTGGCACCAACACAGGGAGGATGGACACTCACTCGTGCTCTCCGTGCCCTGCACGTCCGGGCACGCCTGGTAGCGGAAGAGGATGCGCCAGTCCTCCGTGCAGGAGTCGACCGTGCTGAGCGGGTACGTGCACTCGGCGTGCCCCCGGCTGTACGTGAAGGTGTACGTGTGGGGGAACGGACAGGGTACAGGTGAGGCGCTCAGCCGGAACATGGAGTGAAGCTGCGCGTCGCCCGTCAGCAGCGAACACACGTACTCCAGCGAGTTGTTCACGTCGCAGTAAGCTGTTCGGGGAAGCCGAGAGGCAGTGAGGAGGAGAAGGAGGAGGAGAAGGAGGAGAAGGTCATCAATCCTGATCATCCAGGGTTGTTACGGGGTCATCAATTGATCATCATACACAGGTCACATTCTGTCCTCGGGGGTCATCATGTTGGATGTCGTGTGTGTGTGTGTGTCCTGAATGTCATCAATGGTAGCAATGTCATCAATGGTAGCAATGTCATCAATGGTATCAATGTCATCAATGGTATCAATGTCATCAATGGTAGCAATGTCATCAATGGTAGCAATGTCATCAATGGTATCAATGTCATCAATGGTAGCAATGTCATCAATGGTAGCAATGTCATCAATGGTAGCAATGTCATCAATGGTAGCAATGTCATCAATGGTAGCAATGTCATCAATGGTAGCAATGTCATCAATGGTAGCAATGTCAGCAATGGTATCAATGTCATCAATTCGTTGAACCGACTTATGGTCCATGTATACAAAATGAACTGACTAATGACATATTCATGTATACAAAATGAACTGACTAATGACATATACATGTACTCGTAAAACAAATTAATGACATTCGTTGAAAAGATTTATAACATACTGATGACACACACACACACACACACACACACACACATATTCACTTGATTGACAACACATATTATTCACTCTTGCTCGCTAAGTTCCCTATTGAATGAATTATACACCATCATTCATATATATATATATATATATATATATATATATATATATATATATATATATATATATATATATATATATATATATACATATATATATATATATATATATATATATATATATATATATATATATATATATATATATATATATATATATATATCAAGCTTGAATTCCTAGGAGCTGAATATCAAGAATTTATATTTTATTGACTATTTTTAATTTGGGACTCTCATTTTTCCCTTTTTAATGCCACTTAAGAATAATTTCTTTAAATTGCAGCCAATCATTGAAAATTCTCCTCGAAATCTCCGTGTAAGAAAATGATTTATTACTTAAAAGATTTTCCATCCGTTTTCTTTACCCCGTAAACCCATCTTCTATCCCTTTTCTATGACCCTTCATCCGTTTTCTAAACTGTTTTTTTTCTTTTTTTAAAGCATAAACCAATTTTCTGTTAATCTATGCCATTAAATCCCTCATCAGTCAACTAAAGTCAGTTCATTAATCCTACCATTGCTCATTAATCCTCACAGTCGTAGAACTGGCATATATAAATCCCCATAAAAAAAAAAATAATATATCCCCCTAACCAAAAATTAATTAACTGCCAGGATTTTAACCTGGAATCTTCTTAAAATGAAATGGTGTTCCATAAAATCCGGCTAATAAAATGAACAACAACAACAACAATAAAAATTATATATATATATATATATATATATATATATATATATATATATATATATATATTCAATAGAAAAAAATTGGGTTATGAAATGGTAACACACACACACACACAGACACACACACACAAAAACACACACACACACACACAGACACACACACACAAAAACACACACAGACACACACACAGACACACACAGACACATACACACACATACACACACACGCACAAAAACACACATACAAACATACACACACACACACACACACACACACACACACACACACACAAGAACTGTCAAGTGTTACTCCTTTGTCCCAGGAAAAAAAAATCGTGGTAAACTCTCTCTCTCTCTCTCTCTCTCTCTCTCTCTCTCTCTCTCTCTCTCTCTCTCTCTCTCTCTCTCTCTCTCTCTCTCTCTCTCTTACGACGGGGTACAAGCCCGTCGTAAGTGCTACGACAACTTACTCTCTTTGTACTGCAGGACGTTGTAGTGTTGTTGATGTATGACCAGACATCTGTAGCAGCCGTACATCCTGGGGATACAAGAAGGGGAAAATACAACATCGTCATAATGAAGATACACACACACACACACACACACACACACACACACACACACACACACACACACACACACACACACTGCCAGGTAGAGTTACGTACAGTTGTGGTTGATAATAATATCACACCACAAAGTAGGAGTTAAAAGGATGTTATAGTGAACAGTAGAGTTCATGTAAATTGTGGCAGCAGTGAACAACCCACAGTAGAGTGTGGCAGCAGTGAGAAAACCCACAGTAGAGTGTGGTAGCAGTGAGAAAACCCACAGTAGAGTGTGGCAGCAGTGAAAATCCACAGTAGAGTGTGGCAGCAGTGAAAAACCCACAGTAGAGTGTGGCAGCAGTGAAAAACCCACAGTAGAGTGTGGTAGCAGTGAGAAAACCCACAGTGGAATGTGGCAGCAGTGAGAAAACCCACAGTAGAGTGTGGCAGCAGTGAGAAAACCCACAGTAGAGTGTGGCAGCAGTGAGAAAACCCACAGTAGAGTGTGGCAGCAGTGAAAACCCCCACAGTAGAGTGTGCCAGCAGTGAGAAAACCCCACAGTAGAGTGTGGCAGCAGTGAGAAAACCCACAGTAGAGTGTGGCAGCAGTGAAAAACCCCACAGTAGAGTGTGGCAGCAGTGAGAAAACCCACAGTAGAGTGTGGCAGCAGTGAGAAAACCCACAGTAGAGTGTGGTAGCAGTGAGAAAACCCACAGTAGAGTGTGGCAGCAGTGAGAAAACCCACAGTAGAGTGTGGCAGCAGTGAGAAAACCCACAGCAGAGTGTGGCAGCAGTGAAAACTCACAGTAGAGTGTGGTAGCAGTGAAAAAACCCCCACAGTAGAGTGTGGCAGCAGTGAAAAGAAGAGTCACTTGACTTAAATGTACATTCCAGACCAATTTCCAACACCTGCTGACTTTACTTTGAACTCTGCTTGCAAATGACTGTGCACCACTGCACCACACCTTACCCCCACCCCCCTATCGCCTGTGTACATACGCTAATTAATCACCTAAATAAGCAGTGCTTCATTACCCAATTAAGAGTAATGATGGTGATTGGAGACATGACGCAATACGCAACCACTAACGATCGTACTACTACGCACGGGGAGCCTAATGGAGGTTAATTGCCACTTCCCTCCCTGGGTGTCGTTGCTAAGCCAAGATGCACGATGGAACGACCCTTGAACACGACGGTGCAACTCTTGAGCACGACGGTACACGACCCTTGAACACGACGGTACACGACCCTTGAACACGACGGTACACGACCCTTGAACACGACGGTACACGACCCTTGAACACGACGGTACACGACCCTTGAGCACGACGGTACACGACCCTTGAACACGACGGTACACGACCCTTGAGCACGACGGTACACGACCCTTGAACACGACGGTACACGACCCTTGAGCACGACGGTACACGACCCTTGAGCACGACGGTACACGACCCTTGAACACGACGGTACACGACCCTTGAGCACGACGGTACACGACCCTTGAGCACGACGGTACACGACCCTTGAGCACGACGGTACACGACCCTTGAGCACGACGGTACACGATCCTTGACCACGACGGTACACGACCCTTGAACACGACGGTACACGACCCTTGAACACGACGGTGCACGACCCTTGAGCACGACGGTACACGACCCTTGAACACGACGGTACACGACCCTTGAGCACGACGGTACACGACCCTTGAGCACGACGGTACACGACCCTTGAGCACGACGGTACACGACCCTTGAGCACGACGGTACACGACCCTTGAGCAAGACGGTGCACGACCCTTGAACACGACGGTACGACTCTTGAGTGTGATGGATTGTCGTCTGACCTACTTTCCTGTCTTTTTACAATGGTTGTAAATGAGAAGGACTACACATAACCTCAGTGTCACTGTAAATTGGCGTGTCCCCAATTTACAACTTACATAAAACATACATAAGGCAAGAACCAATTTACATGCAACAGTAAACAATTTACATACGACTTTAAAAAAAAGATACATACAATAGTAATTACAAAAAGGTAATAATGTAAAGAAAACACAACAGTAAATGATTTACATGAACTTGTCAACATTTTACATACCAAAAATACCATAAAAATACGCTGTAAATAAAAATTTATGAGGGAGGGGGTGGCAATTTAATCCTCCCCTCACCTTCTCAATTCGTCATGTAAATCATTTACACCACAACAGGTCACAGGATACAGTGAGGTCACTGTTTCCGCTCAACTGAACAATTACAATTAACTCTAATTACCTCTGACCGGAAATGACTAATTGAATTGGAGTTCGCACTACTTAACACGCGAGAGAAACATTTGGCTAACACCTGAACACTGGAACATGTGGAACGCTGCGGTATTTGTGCACTGGAACGCACCGTGACATTTGGACACCTGACGCAGCGTGATATCTGTACAACCTGTCGCAGCGTGACATCGGGACTCCTGACGCAGCGTGACATTTGGACACCTGACGCAGCATGATATTTGTACAACCTGTCGCACCGTGACATTTGGACACCTCACGCAGCGTGACAGTTTGTAAAACCTGTCGCAGCGTGACATCGGGACTCCTGACGCAGCGTGATATTTGTACAACCTATCGTACCGTAACATTGGGACTCCTGACGCAGCGTGACATTTGGACACCTGACGCAGCGTGATATTTGTACAACCTGTCGCAGCGTGACATTGGGACTCCTGACACTGGTACGCCAGGTGTGTGTGTGTGTGTGTGTGTGTGAGAGAGAGAGAGAGAGAGAGAGAGAGAGAGAGAGAGAGAGAGAGAGAGAGAGAGAGAGAGCGCAACCCTCCATGCAAGGATTAGCATCTTGACAATCGCTTTCGCAGTTCCTCCCCTCCCCTCCCCCCCTTCTCCGGGGTTTATCCCAACTCCCCCAGAGATTACTCCAAGCCCCCTCCCCCCCCCAAGGTACTATTCCCCCCACCCCCCATAATCTCAACCCCCCTAAGAAATTATTCCAAGCATCACCTGCGGTATCTGTTGAATTCATTACCTCAATACAGGTTCATTCCAGCGTTTCACAAACACGCCGCCCGGTTCATTCCGGCGTTTCATAAAACACGCCGCCCGGTTCATTCCGCCGTTTCATAAAACACGCCGCCCGGTTCATTCCGGCGTTTCATAAAACACGCCGCCCGGTTCATTCCGGCGTTTCACAAACACGCCGCCCGGTTCATTCCGGCGTTTCATAAAACACGCCGCCCGGTTCACTCCGGCGTTTCATAAAACACGCCGCCCGGTTCATTCCGGCGTTTCATAAAACACGCCGCCCGGTTCATTCCGGCGTTTCACAAACACGTCACCCGGTTCATTCCGGCGTTTCACAAACACGTCACCCGGTTCATTCCGGCGTTTCATAAAACACGCCGCCCGGTTCATTCCGGCGTTTCACAAACACGTCACCCGGTTCATTCCGGCGTTTCACAAACACGTCACCCGGTTCATTCCGGCGTTTCACAAACACGCCGCCCGGTTCATTCCGGCGTTTCACAAACACGCCGCCCGGTTCATTCCGGCGTTCCTTCCTCCCAAAACCTCTTCCTTCGCGGGGGGGGGGGGGGTTGTTCCGCCGTTCCACAGTCGGGTGGGGTGCCAGGATCGCCTGGTGTACCACTATTGATCAGACTCGGGTCACTATATTAAAGTGGGGGTCCCACATCACAGCTGGGATTGTCCCAGAGCATGTGGGGGGGGAGGGGGGGTCCCACATCACAGCTGGGATTGTCCCAGA
>NC_092288.1:6297500-6322500 GCF_036320965.1 Panulirus ornatus | reverse complement strand
TAAACAATACGACTGGTGAAAATAATTCTCTTCCGTCAGTGGTGTTGAATCCTGTGTGACTTGGTATCCAACACCTTCCAAGACGGTACTCTGTGGACTGTATAAGGACTCACGGCTGTATGTATAAAGTACGTGACGTGTGGCGGCAGCGATGGTGCCGCCAGATGGCCTACCCAACCCTCGGGCGAATAAGAACGGCGTCAAATGAAAATGGTTGTCTCTTATGGTCTCCCATTTTCTTCGCCCACAATAAAATACCACCCCCTCCCTCCCTCCCAGCTCCTCATTATCCTACATTGTCACGCCCAGTGATCAGTCTCTTTTCTTATAATACTCCATCTCTTTCTTTATTCAATAAGGACTACTAGACTCGGGAGCCTTTCTCACTATTTTTCTTTTCTTTTTTTTCAACCCCGTCCATTTTAATATAATTGCGGTACCTGACAACTGAATGTGCCTGCCGTGTGACAGTGAGATGTACACATAACGCTGTAGTTGACGGTCTGTTTATACCTCCTCGTATCTCACGTCCATCATCCTCCCGCTGGCGGGAAAGAGAGACAGTTGGGAGAGAGAGAGAGAGAGAGAGAGAGAGAGAGAGAGAGAGAGAGAGAGAGAGAGAGAGAGAGAGAGAGAGAGAGAGAGAGAAGGAGGTGGGGGAAGAGGCGGGGAAGGAAGTGGAGTGGGAAAAGAGGAGGGGAGGGGGGGGGTTAAAATACACATGGGGAGGGAGGGGAGGGGGAAGGGGGGTTTGAATACATATCAATGATCATTTCTTTAATCTAAGAGTTAGTTTTTAATTGAAACTACGAAAGATTACAATGCTAATCTATTTTCTTTTTCATTACATTTCTAAATGTTGTGTCAGTGTTTATATGGTGAATGGAATGTGAGTTCTCGGAAATATGATATATTTTCCTTCGACATATAACCTAATTTTTATATAATTTCAGTAATCGACATATAACTTATTTCTTTAAATAATTTCAATAAAGTAATACTTGGGCCTAAACACATTATGGTGAAGTGAATAATAATAATAATAAAAATGATGATGGTGATGATGATAATAATAATAATAATAATAATAATAATAATAATAATAATAATAATAATAATAACAAAGTTAACTAACACGACAATTCATTCATTATTCATGAGGGCCCCCCCACCTCCCCCCTTCCATGTATACCACCACTACATACACGTCATGTCTCTCTCTCTCTCTCTCTCTCTCTCTCTCTCTCTCTCTCTCTCTCTCTCTCTCTCTCCCCACCCCCACCCTACCGTGCTGTGACGGCACTCCCCCCCCCACACACACACCCCACTCCCTCCTCTCCGTCACGGAGAGCGTCACATACCCTAGTCAAAATATCTTAGACGTGTGACGTATCCAAAAAAATATATATGTATATACACATACACAAAGAAAAAGAGTAAACCAAAATACAACTATGGCCAATCAAATTGGTGTAACCAGAGAACAGTTACAAAACACTGGTATAACCTCAGACCACACACAAATATTGCGGCAAACAAAACAAAAACAAAACAAAAAAAAAAAAGTTGGCAAACGTGAAAATACTTGGGTTTGATGGTCGACATAGAAAACGGAAAACCACGGCGTCAAGTTCGACTCGGTGTATACACACACACACACACACACGACAATATTTTCAAATAAATCAACTTTTGACCCTACGATATATATATATATATATATATATATATATATATATATATATATATATATATATATATATATATATATATATCCCTCTGATATTGTAAGGATAATTTTACAATTAGGAAAAAAATCAAAATAAATTCCAATTCACACGCTGGTTGCCCACTTTTCACCCATTTTCCTAAATCTGTCTTGAATCCGGTAGTCAACAAAAACCCTCCAAAAAACCTCCAACCAAATCCTGCAGTTCCCTTAAACACTCACGATAGATAGATATCTATTCATACCTCCTCCCAGGTCATTCGACCATTAGCTACCCGTTCGTCCGTCTGTCTGACTGTACGTACTCACACACATAATACAGGAGGGGGAGAAAACTGAGAATATTTCATCTCGCCACATGATGAATATCTAAATATTCAAATATCGTAGATATTCTAATCATTATCATACGGGTAAGACTTGTTAATATATAGGAATAAATGTGATATATGCCGTTCTATCAACATAATTGGTCTTATACAATTAACTTCAATATATATATATATATATATATATATATATATATATATATATATATATATATATATATATATATATACAGACGCAGGGAACCCTACTGTAATCTCGAGACTTGGCGCTCCGCGCAGGAGCAGGGTAAGGTATGCTCACGTCTGGCAGCGGGAAGGCCCTTCCTCGCTGTAATCTCATCCATCGACTGACGTAACCATTTGGAGGCGGAGTCCGGGAGCATCACACACACACATCATCATCTATACACTGTATGATTCTACTTTTCCTGGGCTATCCAACTCGCTGTATAGTGGAGTCTAGAGGGTTCGAACCCCGGCTTCACGTGCTGTTTGAATTGTTCCTCTGTTTTATAAACGGTAAATACATCTTCTGAATTATACATGGGGCTTCGCGAGCGGAAAATGTAGTTTATACATTGCAAATGTATTTTATGAATATTTAATGTATTTCATGAATTATGAGAGTGGATTAGGCAATGTAACAGCATTATATTAATGTCCAATGTATTTATCAATGTGAATAATAAATCATAAATATAGTTTTTGAATCGCATGTGTGTGTATATATGCTTTTTTTGATAGATTTTAATACTTCGTAATTGCTATATACGTTTTTATCATCGGCCCATATCATTTTTATTTTAGTGTATAATATATATATATATATATATATATATATATATATATATATATATATATATATATATATATATATATGCACGTCATACGTTAAGGATTAACGAATGATAAATGTACTCAAACGTAACCCGTTCTTTGGAGACGCCAAATGTAATTCTAACCAGTAAAGTAATTCCATAAATGATAAATGAATTTTGATACGTGATACAGAAGCGCTTTACATAAATGTGATTATACAGTGTGCCACGCCAGGTCCGATGGAGCGTTACGCGCTCGCTTGTAACGCCCAAGCTGTTCGTCGCAAGGAAGGAGGGGTCTCTCTCTCTCTCTCTCTCTCTCTCTCTCTCTCTCTCTCTCTCTCTCTCTCAAACGGCCCTATTACCGAGAGGAAAAGACCAGGTCATCTCTAAAGAGACAACAGGAACACGTAACGAGCGTTGAGAGAGAGAGAGAGAGAGAGAGAGAGAGAGAGAGAGAGAGAGAGAGAGAGAGAGAGAGAGAGAGAGAGAGAGAGAGAGAAAGTAGAGATTTTCTCTCTGATGAGAGAAAGAGAGACAGAGAGGGGCTGGGAGACAAAGTGTGTTCCTAGCGAGACAGTGAGAGACAGAGCAACCCCTAGCGAGAGATACTATGATAAGAGTAATCGTGATGAGAGACATCGAGGAACAAAGCGCTCCTGGTGAGAGACAGAGAGTGTCTCGCGTGAGAGACAGAGACCAATTGCTCCTGGGTGAGAGACAGTGAGAGATAAACTGTGCCAGACAGAGACAAATGGACGTCAGAAGCTAAACAAATCCTGGAATATGTTGGTGAGACTTGATCATAACGTTACGTGGCACACCAGGCATGAGGGCCTCCCTCCAGTGGTGAGGGCCTCCACTGGTGAGGGCTTCCAGTGGTGAGGGCTTCCAGTGGTGAGGGCCTCCACTGGTGAGGGCTTCCAGTGGTGAGGGCTTCCAGTGGTGAGGGCTTCCAGTGGTGAGGGCCTCCAGTGGTGAGGGCTTCCAGTGGTAGCAAGGGCCTCCAGTGGTGGTGGTGAAAGCCTCTAGTGGTGGTGGTGAGGGCCTCCAGTGGTGGTGGTGAGGGCCTCCAGTGGTGGTGGTGAGGGCCTCCAGTGGTGGTGGTGGTGAGGGCCTCCATTGGTGGTGGTGAGGGCCTCCAGTGGTGGTGATGGTGAGGGCCTCCAGTGGTGGTGGTGAGGGCCTCCAGTGGTGGTGGTGGTGAGGGCCTCCAGTGGTGGTGGTGGTGAGGGCCTCCAGTGGTGGTGGTGGTGAGGGCCTCCAGTGGTGGTGGTGGTGGTGAGGGCCTCCAGTGGTGGTGCGGTGCGGTACTGGTCGTCTGTAGTGCTGGTGGTGGTGTGTGCACGTTGAGAAGCGTGAGTTCCCCGGGCCGGGCTGGGCTGGGCTGGGCTGGGCCACGGGGATCAATATGGAACAGGACGGGACGGGACCCCGGGGGAAGGGGGGGGGGGGAGCGGAGTAGAGCGCCAGAAACAGTGGAGGGGGAAAAAAATAAATCATTAGATGTGTGGGTGGGGAGAGAGAGAGAGAGAGAGAGAGAGAGAGAGAGAGAGAGAGAGAGAGAGAGAGAGAGAGAGAGAGAGCGAGCTCATAACACAATCCCCAGCCAGCCTCACAAGTCTGGGTAGTCTGCCTCACACTTCCAGTCTCTTCCCTTGATTTTTGAGCAATTACGAGAGCTTTTGGGGAGCCACATAACGTGGGGAGTGTAATGGTACGGAAGACTGCCCGGTTGGGGACGGGGAGGAAAGTCGTGGGGAGGGGAAAGGTGGGGAGGAGGTTAAGGGAAATAGGTCTGGGGTCGACTACTACACCCCTGTGTATTCGACACCTTATCTCCTATAACCAGTATAGTCGACCGTTAAAACCAGTATAGTCGACATCTTAACTCGTATGGACAGTTAAAGCCGACTGTTATAGCCAGTATAGTCGACGCCTCATCATCTATAGCCAGTACAGTCGACCGCCATAACCAATATAGTCCACTAACACACATAACCAAACTTCTATCCAAATCCTCTTGAGACTAACTGGCAACAATCCACGCCCACGCTCCTCAAAATACCAATGAATTAATGGATGTCTGCTCGAATCATGGCCGCCTCCTCTGTCTGGTGACGCCTGACCTGCACCAGACATTATAATAAAGTCACTGGTTGCTTTTCTCCGTCATTCCCAGGGGACATAACACGAGTTAATTACATACTTTACGAGGAAAGAACAGGCAAGCGACATGTGGCAACCCCACCCGCTTTTATCTCGGAGCGCGTTCCTTCACCTCAGTCACCAGTCGACCCTAAAATCCTATATTATACGTTTAAGTAAATACAACGCGCGCGCGTGGAGGGATCTGAACAAGCGTTTATTCTTAAGCTGAGGATTGTGAGAGTGCGCTTATCCTCAACAATAAACTTGGAAATATGAGAGAATGCCTTAAACCCGGGGGTAAACCGGAGGAAATCTGAACTGGCAATTATACTCCCCCAAAGTAAACTGGCAATCTGAACGCGTCCTTATCCCAACGGTAATCTCGGGGACTTGAGCCGCGCGGGAGGAGACCCACTCCCCTTCCATAAGGTAGCTCGAACCATAGTTTCACTTATGAAACCTCGACCTTAGGGAAAGCCTTGGCTCACCGGCCGGAATATAGTAGCCCCCCCCCCACCTCACAACTCGACTTAGAACTACATAATCTTTGCTTCAAACTGATTCCCGCCGCTTTCCATTGGACGACGCAAGACGCTAAAATGCCAATTCAATCTTACGGTAACTGTCCAACGGGCGTAAAACGAGGCAGTAACGACATTACGACCTAATAACAAATTCAAGACGGCCGATAAAAATCTTCGTAAAATGGAAAGGAAAGAAGAAAGAAATATAAAAAAAAACTGATGACGTCATTGACTCATTCCATCCATGACGACATCCAGCGTCCGGTGACGTCATCCTAGTGATACCTACGTCACTCTACTCTCCCCCACCACTACATCCACCCCCCCTCTCCCTCGCTGCATCCTTCTCACCCTCCTCCCCAACACTCTCCCCCAAGACCCTATCACTCTCCCCTCTCCCCAGCGTCTCTCCCACGTATGAAATGCCCCAGCAATTACAGTAACAATGGCCTGTAATACTCGTACCAACTTTTATGTAAGCTGTTCTAATCACCACTCTTCCTCCCCCCCCCCTCCCACTTACCATTGTATAGCCTAATATTCCCATTTTTTGTTTACTTTAAAAACCGTAATGCCCATTTTCTTCGCATTGTAAAACCTTAATCCCCGTTTTCTTTGCAACAAAGAACATAATTCACTCTTCATTTTTACAGATTTCCTTCACCTAACTCCAGGTTTCTTTGGCTATTTACCTTAAAAGTGAATTACATACACACACACACACACACACACACACACACATATATATATATATATATATATATATATATATATATATATATATATATATATATATATATATATATATATATATAACCAAGTCTAAGACAAGTACCCATTTCATAGACCAGTCGCTTGGAGTAGATGAACAGCTGGGTTGACTGTGAACCGACAGCCCGTAACCAGAATTCGAGCCTAAGTCCTCGACCTTGTGTAGCTCGTGAATGCGTGAATATATATATATATATATATATATATATATATATATATATATATATATATATATATATATATATATATATATATATCATTTGTTGACATCGGACACTAAATATGGCGGCAGGAGACTTCCGGTCGCTGGTTGCCTAGCAACGGGAGACGCGCGTGGCCCAGGGGGGGGGATGGGATGGGGAGAGATAGAGGGGGGGTGAGTGAGTGAATGGCGGACGTCCTACAGAGATTCAAAAGGCTCTTGAATCCTTCGCTGTGTGTGTGTGTGTGTGTGTGTGTGTGTGTGTGTTAAATAAAGACAAGATTAAGGTTCACGTGCCTATGTGTCGCATCTGTGGGTAGTTACGAGATTATGATGTGGGGGGGAAAGGGTTGAGGGGGGAAGGGGGAATTTACGGATTGTATATGACCCGTTGGAGGAACGCGAGCGAGTGGCGATCACAAGGGAAGAAGACTCGAACCCTTAACCCAATGTACTGTCTCACGTCACACCACACTGTATAACCATTCCTCTCCACTGATGAATGAGGTCAGTGGAAATACATCTTATCGTTTAGTGGTAAATCTTGTTTACCACTGGCGTCCTAGCTCCGTCTCTTCCTTGTATGTCAACTGACTGCTCCATCTCTCTCGTGTGTGCTCTAATGATGTGATCATTGTGCGAAAGTGCACTTGGGAACTTATCGTGTTTCACTTTCCAGTGGATTTATCCGCATTTACGAGATCACGCGCACTTTGCAATTTCTTTCAATATATATATATATATATATATATATATATATATATATATATATATATATATATATATATATATACAATTACACGACCTTCTGTCATTTCTGTCGAGCGTTTTAGCTGTCAATGTTGACAGACATGAGTGACAGGAGCTCCATTCAACCACATTTTACTATTATCTGATTCTTTTTGGACCATACATCAGGACCGTACCAGTGTTCCGGGTAACATACATTAAAATATATATATATATATATATATATATATATATATATATATATATATATATATATATATATATATACTCGTTTCCAAACATTAAATGCAGCGCTGGCCTAAAACTATAACATCAACCAACAACTGAAAACAATTAAATGCAAAAATAAATAAAAGTTGACTCCACATAAGTTACCCCTGAAAAATAAAGGCGTTGGTTTAACTCTGGTGACCTGACTGGACCTGGCTGGCGTTCACTCATGAATGACCTCCTCCTATATTTTGGCGTTCAATAATATCACAAATATGAACAGACTCTGAATGTCAATGATATCAAACCACATCCCGTAATCAGAACATTTATAATTACATAAAAGTACCGAATATTTTGTATTCAACTAGGGTGAGTCGCCGTTTTCTGTTATACGTTAACCATAAATATTTGACTTTACCCTTTATAAACAACTCAGATAACGCACAAAATATCTGACGAACTTAAACTAGGAAACGTCTGTTGGTCGGTTATTATGGGCTAATGACCTATAAGCTGGCAGGGGTTTAGAAAAGGCCGTCAATGTCATTATAAAACTACCCATCTCAACCTCATTTTCAGCGGCTCCGCCACTTCAAGATCATTCTAACACCACCCATGCTCTCAAGCCGTGTGTATATATATATATATATATATATATATATATATATATATATATATATATATATATATATATATATATCAGAGAGTATGGAAAAATGTCTGAGAGAGCTACTAAAATATTCTCTGCATCGCTTGTGAATCCACATCAATAAATATACAAAAGTATATACAATTTTTTTTTTCTTTTTTTAATTTTCCAAAAGAGGGAACAGAGAAGGGGCCCAGGTGAGGATATTCCCTCAAGGGCCCAGTCCTCTGTTCTCAACGCTACCTCGCTAATGCGGGAAATGGCGAATAGTATGAAAGAAAAGAAATATACAAATTCTCGAAACGTGTACTATATCTATACATATATATTTCCTGCATTGTTTTCCCCCCGTACATAGTTGTATCATGTTGTTTGTAACATCCAGTTTACCTTGTGTTGTGGTTTAAATGACCCCACAATGATTTCGTCCATACCTTGGCCCAGACCTGGTGGGGAATTCTAAACCTCTTTCTGTACAAAGAAATTCTTCCATCACTTCTCCGGCTCTCGATGCAAATTCGAATTATCTTAACATTAAATCGCATACTATCGAGAGGCGAGAATGATAACATTATTGTAACGATAGCTTTTGTTAAAGGCAACTATTAACACAAATATTTTGACAGTGGTTCCTTTCAAAGTCCGCAGAAGCGGATGATATATTCATATATATATATATATATATATATATATATATATATATATATATATATATATATATATATTCAAAAGCGTTCTGGGGTCTCTTTGGAAAAGGGGCTTACCCCCCCTCCCCCTTTATCCCCAATGCGCAGTTACCCCTTAACTGATGCTTTCAATTATCACTCCTCGTTTCGGCTGTCCATTTTCATTCACCCAAAAAAATAGGAAAAAAAAAAAAAGATAAGAAAAAGTACAGAAGAATATATGTAGGTGACACCTTATGACATGTGTGAGAATATGGCATTTTGCAACCCGCCAAACTGACATGATAAATGCTCCATTTACCAAGAGCTAAAAGGGAAATTCACGAAGGATTGTCTTTCTCTTCTATTTTTATCAAGTTTGCACACGTTCCCTTGTTCTCTTCTGGCCAACATGAAACTCCCATTTTTCTTGAAAGCTGAAATGCAGCTCCAATGCTTCCAGTGAATATTTCAGCGCGGAAACTTTTTCGAAAAATAAAGTTATACAGAAGGCGATTTCCGTGTCAACATCAATACATTTTCTAAATGGATTTATTTGCTTTGAAATGACGGATGCCAGCTCTGGCTGGACAGTAATCCAATACCGTGAAGGATTCATTTCCCACTGGACGTTGTTAATGTTGACATTATAGAAAAAAAAATATATATAGATGTCATGTATACAACAACTGTGTGATAGTGTTGATCATTGTACTTATACTTACAAATACAAATATTGACTTAAATCATCGTACAGTCATTTAGTAAGTGGTTACACCTCAAAAACAAGGTATATACTTACATAATCACCTAACCTAACCTAACCACCAAATTGGGTTGCAACTCTTTTAAATGAGACTATTGAGTACTATGTACGCAGTGAGAATCGAACCCGCGATTACAGGATCAGAACGACACCACCACCAAACACCACTTTCCGATCTTTTATAAGAACTCGAGAAATACATCTGATAAGAGAGATAACGATACATTTATCTATACAACTAAAGCCGGACTCAGAAGCTACAAACATCACTAACTAGACGAATAATACAGTCTCTGAGGTCACAATTATCTATAGGGTGACTGTCACGTGAGATAAGACTAGAGATAAACAGATAAGAGATAAGCAATTAAGACTTAGCATAATGACGATAACATATACAATTAAAACGTACCGTAGTGAAAAAAAATAAAGAAATAATAAAGAAACAATATAAATAAAAACATATATGAAATTGATATGGAAATAAACAAAATATTGAAAAGAAAGTCTACTACTACCACAAATAACAATAAATGATAAAATTGATAAATAAATGATAAAAGTGATAAAGCATTACATTACTGAATATCAAATCAATTCCTGGAGAAATTATCTTTCTCAATATACAATACTGAAGTTATTTTTCCGGGTAGCGCTGCTCACATATGACTCCCGTCTTAATATTTAATGTATTCCAAGCAGTCATGTTTCAGAAAGGCACACACCAGTTTACCTTTCGAGTTTACATTCCAATATGATATATTCTTCTGTCAAGTCTGTCAGCTGTCAATTCATACCAGCACGTCAGCCCCACTGGTTATACCACAGCACGTCAGCCATATGGTTATACCAGCATGTCAGCCATCTGGTTATACCACTACGTCAGCCATATGGTTATACCAGCACATCAGCCATCTGGTTACACCAGCACGTCAGCCATCTGGCTATACCACCACGTCAGCCATCTGGTTACACCAGCACGTCAGCTGTTTGGTTACACCTCGAGGCCTGGGGGGGCAAAAATCAAGCTGGCTTCATAACAATTAAGGTTGACGTGGCGTTTCATTTGACATTAGTGCGGCGATGAGTGTGGACGTGTGACCCGAGATGACCCACTCCTGCCTGTTGGAACCATCGTTCACGCCTCCCTGACCTGCGACAATGGGCCCCCCGCCCCGCCCCGCGCCCCCCCGGCCAATCAGAATCTGGCATTCAAAGGCACCAATCACCATTTATTGTTCCGGCCAATTATAGCCAGTTAAAAAGTTTCCTTCGAGGGTTCAACTTTGTTACAATTACTGTGATGGGAGGTTGCCCTGGGCGAAGGGCGGTAGACGGTGTGTGTGTGTGTGTGGTGGTGTGTGTGTGTGTGGTGTGTGGTGAACAGACCCATGTAGGTAGGGCGGAGGGAGCTCTGTGTGTGTGTGTGTGTGTGGTAGAGGGTGTTGTCCACCAATGCTGTTCTTCAGTCCGGGTCACTGATGGGATGTCAGGTCACGTCTGATCACTTCAGGCGGTGTTTGTCTCCTGTGAGGTCAAGTCCAGGCTGGCTGCGCCCCAACAGAGTCTGGAATCGGGCCAGGGTTGGCTACGTTCCAGGATGCTAACCTGGATCGTGGCCAGGCTGGCCAGGTTCCAGTATACAAGGCCTGGATGTCCCCTCTCCCTGGAAACCGTCGACACATCATACCAATCCCTCAACACACTCGAACATCTCAATGACCATCTCTCTCTCTCTCTCTCTCTCTCTCTCTCGGATCCTCCCTCACCCCTCCCTCCCTCCCTCCTACTCCGCCATCCTCGCCCCTAAAACGCCAATCCTACAGGACTCCCTCCCTCTCCCAGTTACGTCCTGTTCCCTGGAGTCTTAACTTTACCCATCTGTTGGCCTTCCAGGGTGTTTCCAGCGCCACTAGCCTGGACCGAGGAGAGTTCCAGGACACTTCCAGACCAATACACAGAGAGGGCGCTCCGCTCCCTCCAAGTCTGCCAGGGTATTTCCAGCAGTTTTTAGGGTTCCTGGAGAAGGAGTCACGGAAGTGGTCTGGCTCTGAGAGAGAGAGAGAGAGAGAGAGAGAGAGAGAGAGAGAGAGAGAGAGAGTCTCTTTCTCTCAGCCAGGCCAGATGATTACGTGTGTGTGTGTGTGTGTGTGTGTGTGTGTATGTGTGTGTGTGTGTGTAACATTAAGGGCTTCAGTGTAGCCATACCCACATAGAGGATATGACTGTGTTTAAAACGCACACCTGAGCTTCATCCAATCAGCGCCACTTCCCCCTGCTACATACGTATATCTCCACCTATACATATACATGTGTGGAGGAAGGGTGTTACATTTCGTATCTATGAATAATAATCGATAACTGAATAATTCTAGATAAATTCATTATGAAGTTATCAGATCTGTAATTACATCTGGGGCGCAATGGTGTTTTAGTGGTATCAATTTCACCATGGCGGAGGGTAGCCGAACCCGCGCTGGCAATACCCACAGCAAGCGGGGATCGAACCCAGGTGCCAGGCTCAGCTGGTCGACATGGGGTTCAGGTCCCCGTGGGGTTTTACCCCTGTGAACATCATTAGAACCACAGGGTTTCGAGGTTGTAGACCCGCTCCTTCCTCCTCTCGCCATATTGGTGTAATATATCAGTGTAATATGTCCTCCAATATGCCACAGTATGACTTCCAGTATGACAATGGCTTTCAACTTCCAGTTTAGTCAACAGAGGACTTATCTTCCACTATGGCTAAAGGTTCACTTCCACTATGACCAACATTTTATATCCAGTCTGGCTGAGAGGGAGAGACACTCCAGTATAGCATAAGGTGGATCCCTTCTACTATGACAGGCGCTTCTATGGCTAAAGGTAACCTCGCAATATACGGGAGGGATAACTTTCCAGTATGGCATTAAAGACCGAGTTCATTTCCAGCAGGAGAATGAACATGTCCTCCAATATGGC
Source organism: Panulirus ornatus (assembly GCF_036320965.1). Classification (NCBI taxonomy): domain Eukaryota; kingdom Metazoa; phylum Arthropoda; class Malacostraca; order Decapoda; family Palinuridae; genus Panulirus; species Panulirus ornatus. The sequence continues at coordinate 6,309,972 of NC_092288.1, read as the reverse complement.
CTGGAGCAGATATAATCCACTTAACACAAAAGGACATCTTCCATCCAGGCAGCGCTGGAAGCCTTACACCAACGGCCATTTGAGGGGGAGAATGACATAAACATAGGGACGCTGGAAAGGTCTGCTGGAGCAATCCTCTTTTGTCTTGCCAAATGTCCTCCTGGCTGCCGCTCCATTAGCCATGTCTCCCTCTTAAGGTCGCTCACTCACAAAACTCCCCTGGAACAACAAGAGTTCCTGCCTGGAACGTCAACTTCTGGAACAAGAGTTCCTGGAACGTTGAACATGAGATCCTACAACACCAACTTCTGGAACAAGAGTTCCTGGAACGTTGAACATGAGATCCTACAACACCAACTTCTGGAACAAGAGTTCCTGGAACGTGGAATAGGAAACCCTGAAACACAAACCTCTGGAACAAGAGCGCCTGGAACGTGGAACAGGAACTTCGGTAACAAGAGCTTCTGGAACATGGAACAAAAGCTCCCGGAACATGAACCACCTGGAACATAAGCCCCTGGAACGTAGAACACGAGCTCCCGAAACACAAGTCCCTGGAACAACAGCCCATGGAAAAGGAATCCCCTGGAATGAGAGGTCCTGAACAAGAATTCCTGGAACAGGAGTTACTGGAACATGAATCCCTGGACAAATGAGCTCCCTCGATCAACAGCCTCTGGACGGGCGGGCTGGAGGGCTGGTGACCCTGGATGGCGTGCGTCCGGGAGCAGATGTCTCCCCTCACCTCTCGCCTCCTCTGAACCAGTCCAGATGTCTTTCCCTTTATTGGCTGGATGGGAAGGGCGAGGAGAGGGAAGGTGGACCTGTGGGCGGGGGGGACGCGTCTGGTGTGTACACGCAGGCAGATGTACAGCACAGGTGTACTGGGGTACCACACTGCTCTGTGTGTGTGCCAATTGGGACGGGTCGTTGGGCCCTGTTTGGGTCATCAGTCTGGTACAAGCAAGTGTGACCTGGAGGCGAGGTGTGTATGTAACCTGGGGACCTGGAGGCTAGGTGTGTGTGACCTGGGGACTTGGAGGCGAGGTGTGTGTGTGACCTGGGGACCTGGAGGCGAGGTGGGTGTGTGTGACCTGGGGACCTGGAGGCGAGGTGTGTGTGTGTGACCTGGAGGATAGTAGGTGTGTGTGTGTGTGTGTGTGTGTGTGTGTGTGTGTGTGTGTGTGTGTGTGTGACCTGGAGGGAAAGTAGGTCAGGTTAGGTAACAACACAGCCTTCAACACGTGCGGTTCTTGTCTATGCCTTACAATACCATCTACCACCATTAACCCTCTACCCTCCATCTACCACCATTAACCCTCTACCCTCCATCTACCACCATGAACCCACTACCCTCCATCTACCACCATTAACCCTCTACCCTCCATCTACCACCATCAACCCACTACCCTCCATCTACCACCATTAACCCACTACCCTCCATCTACCACCATTAACCCACTACCCTCCATCTACCACCATTAACCCACTACCCTCCATCTACCACCATTAACCCACTACCCTCCATCTACCACCATTAACCCACTACCCTCAGTTAAGCCAGTATCGAACCCTGGTCCTCCCAGGAGAGAGGGACACTGGTACCGCGAGCCATCCCCTCTCGTCTACTCTAATCCCCCAACAAAATCCCACCTGCAGGGGGAGGGGAGAGGAGGGGGGCGTTCCCCTCAACCCTCCTACCACCCTAGTACTAACGTCCCGGGACACCCGTGGTGCTCCAGACGTCCCGTGACCAACCCCCCTTTCCCCTCGCCTGAGGACGGTGGGATGTCCTCGACGTCCCGTGACCCCTTGATCTGAAGACAGTTGGGGGAGGAGGGAGGGGGGAGGGGATGATGATGAGGGAGGGAAGAGAGGGAGGGTGGAGAGGGAGGGAGGGAGGGTAAAGTGGTCCAAGGGATGGCCTGCTCCCACAGCTGAGGGGAGGGGGAGAGGGGAGGGGGTCTACTAATCCCCCTCTGACAGCAGCCTTAATTGTTCCCCCAGTGGCGAACGGGGGGGAGGCGAGGGGGGTGTGGTGTGGGGGTGCTGCGGGGGGGGGGAGGCGAGGGGGGTGTGGTGTGGGGGTGCTGCGGGGGGGGGAGGCGAGGGGGGTGTGGTGTGGGGGTGCTGCGGTGGGGGGGGGGGAGGCGAGGGGGGTGTGGTGTGGGGGTGCTGCGGGGGGGGGGAGCAGAGCATCCCCCCCCAATCTGTGGGGGTGGGGGCAGGTTCGGCTCCCCCACCCCACCCCCAACCCTCCAAGCCAGGGCACAAACAAGCAAGTGTAAGTACGAACGATCACTTACCAGGGAAGGCTAATGAAAACGGGGGGAGGGGGGTTGGAGGAGTGGGGTGAGACGAAAGAAAACGGGATTACGGAAAGTAAAAAAGAAAAAAAAACGTGATGAGACTAGCAGAAAATGGTGAGATAAACGACAAAACAGGAAAATGAGAAAAATGGGAAGAAAGTGGAAAGAGAGAACACGGATGTGCCAGCAACAACAAAAAACGTGATGAGAGTAGCAGAAGGAGAGAGAGAGAGAGAGAGAGAGAGAGAGAGAGAGAGAGAGAGAGAGAGAGAGAGAGAGAGAGAGAGGATATGATGGTTTTGAAAGGTCTTAAAAAAGAAAACCAGTGCTGAGGAGAGAGGGTCGCTAAGGGTGAGAGTAACACGGCGGGGGAGGAGGTAAAAGGAACCTATTGGAGGAAAAGGGGAAATTGATGCCCTAGGAGGTGTCCAGCGGCGATGGGTGAAGACAGTGCTAACGCACTCTGGCTGGTGGTTCCTTTACATCTCTCTCTCTCTCTCTCTCTCTCTCTCTCTCTCTCTCTCTCTCTCTCTCTCTCTCTCTCTCTCTCGTCTCTCCAGTTGTTGGCTCTACGTAATCGTCGGATCACAACGAGCAATACAGCTGATAATCACAAAGCAAATCTTTAGCAGGATTAGGTCCCAATCCTCTATTTATCGCCTACCATTAACATTCGAAGATACAGTTCCGTGCGATATGATTTCACGATCGCGTCTCCCAGCGCCTGGCGAAGTCTGCGAACGCATTAATTCGAGATGACACACCTATTGTCGTTTATACAACCGGGTTATTTTATACAATACACTACTACAAAATAAATCAGCCCACGTTAGTAGCCTACGTCTGAACGAAGGGTCAGATGACGATATATTCAAAAGCCAAATGTTTTTTCTCCATTATCCCCATAACTTTTACATTCATAATTCCTCTCTCTCTCTCTCTCTCTCTCTCTCTCTCTCTCTCTCTCTCTCTCTCTCTCTCTCTCTCTCTCTCTCTCTCTCTCTTATTTTTCTTCTTTTTTTTTTTGTTATCTCTTTATCACACATGCCTGAGAGGAACCCGACCAACCTAGTTTAATGAGTAGACCCTCAGCCCGCGGGCCTTCCCCCACCTCCCTTAAGCACGACGGACCATCCGACATAAGACCATCCAGAGAGACTCAGTAATTTGGCGTCTCAGGTCATAAACAGGTCCCCTTACGGATCAGGGTTGGGTGAGGTGGGTGAGGTGAGGTGGGTCTGGTGGGTGGAAGGGTGGGCTTGGAGTAGAACAAGGAGGGGGCGCTTAAACCCTATACTAAACCAGTCCACAGGTTTAGGTCTCCACCCCACCCTTTCCCCACCTCCTCTTCTACCATTCCCCCCTTCCCACACCCCCTACCACCTCCTCTTCTACCATTCCCCCCTTCCCAAACCCCTCTACCACCTCCTCTTCTACCATTCCCTTCCCTCCCCTTCCTCAGGGCGCGCCTTCGTCACAAGCAGTGTGAGTTCATCCATCCGCCGCTGGGCGTCTGTTCGCTAATATTGTCTTAGGAGGCGCGGCTCTCCCGAGGAGGAGGAGGAGGAGGAGGAGGAGGAGGAGGAGGAGGAGGAAGAGGAGGAGGAGGAGGAGGAGGAGGAGGAGGAAGGGATAATGGAAGGATTTTCGTTGTGTTGAACGTTTGGATTGACCAGATCCCCCGACACTGTTGGTTTCTGTGTAAACGTTTGGCTGGGCCACACCCAGGAGGCAACATGTCCCTCCCTCCCTCCCACTCACACCTGGAGGCTGGCTGCTCAATGTGAGGATCAGAGAGGGATTAGCAGGCGTTTTAACCCTCCGGAAGGACACGACGGTACGACGCTCCAAGTACGACGGTTACGACGCTCTGAGTACGACGGTTACGACGCTCTGAGTACGACGGTTACGACGCTCTGAGTACGGCGGTTACGACGCTCTGAGTACGACGGTAAGGACGTTGAATACGACGGTGCGACACATGGCTACGACGGTACGACACATGACTACGACGGTACGACTTTTAAGACGACCCAAGAGCACGACGGTACGACCACCCAGCATCTCACCACCTGACCCTCTGTTCCATCTGTATATCTGTTCCATCTCATCACTAACCCCTAACCAGACCCAAGCCTCACATGATCCCCTTTCCCTCCAATTGTTGACACCAGTTCGTGTCGTCAACATCCTGTAACCAAACTCTTTCTTTTTCTGTTGTGGTCTAACCTTCACAAGAACCTAAGTTTCTCCCGGGGCTTTCTCCCCCCTCGGGGCCTAAAAAATAAAAATAATCTCTCTCTCTCTCTCTCTCTCTCTCTCTCTCTCTCTCTCTCTCTCTCTCTCTCTCTCTCTCTCCTCATTACGAGGTCTTTTCCATCAACATCTCCGACAAACCATTGTTTCATACGTTCATATATCAACCTTAACTGTTCCCCCCCCCCCTTTTTTTTTCTTAACCGTTAGCATCGCCATAATTGCTGTGGTTCATTACAATGCCCCGGAAGACGATTCTAAATTAGCAACATTATTATTATCGTCCGTCTCTTCCTGCACTTACTCTTCCCGTTTTCTTTTCGTTTTCTTTTTTAATTGTAAGAATGGGCCATCTATCAGGTTCTCCTGAAATTTATGGTCTCTCTCTCTCTCCCTCTCTCTCTCTCTCTCTCTCTCTCTCTCTCTCTCTCTCTCTCTCTCTCTCTCTCTCTCTCTCTCAGTGTGTGTGTGTGTGTGTGTGTGGGTGTGTCTTATTGCCGAGTTTCTCCACACCTCTCAGTTCATGGAGCAGTTTCTTGTATTGGTTTCACATCTGGTTTCTAACCCCGCCGTGCGTACGTTATAATCAATAGGTTTTACCGGCGAACACACACACACACACACACACACACACACACACACACACACCAGAGGCGCCTGTATTGGCGTCTTGGCCACTGCCATCTCACTGCTACAGTCCGGCACTGAGCTTGGCAGTGGAAAAAAAAATCACTGTTCTAGCCTCGGCGGCGACAGCCTAACAGTGCAATATCACTGCTCAAACCCCGGCACTGAGAGAAACTAACGGTGAAAAATAAAAAAGAATCACTGTTCTACCCTACACTGAGATCCTCACTGTGGAAAATCACTGTTCTACCATCACACTCAGAGCCTCACAGTGAGCGTTCACAGCCCTGCTCTTAAAAGCGTATATATATATATATATATATATATATATATATATATATATATATATATATATATATATATATATTTTTTTTTTTTTTTTCTTTTGAGCAACAATGGCTTACAGACCATCACCAATGTATGAACGTTAGGGTGATAATGGCATACCAACCTTCCCGGTAACCCCCCCCCCACACACACACCCCCTTTACGATAACTCTGGTATGCAAGGGGAAGGGGGGGGAAGTGGGGGAGGGGGGGGGTGGTGAGTTGTATAGCCTCCTATTGCCCCGTGCGATACGGGACGAACCATTAACGAGTGAGGTAAGTGTATCGTGGCCCTTAAGTCGATACTGGGAGGGGAGGGGGGGAGGGGGCGCTTGTCTCTACCCCCCCCCCCCCACAGCCCCTGAGCTGTAGTTCCAAATTCTCTTCCTTAATCCATCTTCACCCTGTCGTCCGTTTTCTCTAATCCGTTTTCTGCACTTACTTACTTCGGGTCGCCCCCCCCCCCCCCCCAACCTCCGCGCACTTTTTTCTTTCTCCTCCGCTGGTGAAAATGGTCGCTGGTGAAAACGGCCGCTGGTGAAAATGGTCGCTGCTCGTGGTCGCTTTCAATTTTATAGGGAGGTTCTTGTCCGTGGCAGACGGACGCTCCCTTAAACTTCTCGACAGTTTTTACCCTCTAGTCTACCTCTCCCTCCCACACACCCCAGGTCCTCCTCCCAGCCCAGCCCAGCACCCCCACCCCCCACAAGCTCCCCCCACACGAGAGAGAGAGAGAGAGAGAGAGAGAGACGGTGGACGTACGTAAATACTTGACCTGAGTTCCCTCTTTAATTTTCCCTCCTGTGTTCCATCCCCTGCCACTCCCTCACGACCTGAGGAACTGGTGGGTCAGGTCCCTGCGTCACTCCTCCCTCACGGGCGGGTAAAAAGCTTCCGTTGGATGGACCTGCTCTTGGCGCAGTTACTCTAGGAACAGCCGTTGGGAACATGGTGGTTTCATAATTAAACCTTGATCTCCCCACACTGAACCTTAACCTCCCCCTACTGAACCTTAATCTCCCCATACTGAACCTTAACCTCCCCCTACTGAACCTTAATCTCCCCAGACTGAACCCTAACTCTCCCACACTGACCTTTAACCTCCCCTACTGAACCTTAATCTCCCCATATACTCTCCCCGCCTCTTGAACCCTCTCCCCTTCTGTAAACCACTCTTGATTATCTTAATTCCAGTACGGATACCTGACTAAGGGTATCTTTTTAATATCTATCCCTCCGCTTGCATCATTGTCTACATAAGCGGCTACATCACTTGCTATATATCTATAGCTATATCATTCCCTCCCTTGCTATATATCTAAGGTTATATCATCCATTTTTCTTTCAAACATCTCAATCTTTGGTTTCTCTCTCTCTCTCTCTCTCTCTCTCTCTCTCTCTCTCTCTCTCTCTCTCTCTCTCTCTCTCTCTCTCTCTCTCTTCAAATATCTTCAATACATTTTTCTTAATCCGGTGGTGGGAAGTAAGTAAGTAAGTAAGTAAGTAAGCGGCAATATTCCCTTACTTAAGAAGATTATTTCCAGATATCATAAATTACATGGAATTTTAACTACTTATATACTTCTTTTTTTTGGGTCGAGTTCATCCTGGGGAAAGTATATGTTGAGTGCGTTATCTTTCCCAGGATGGTCGGTCCCTTCGTGGTGTTGGGTGGGAAGGGAAAGGGAGGAGGGAAAGGGGAAAAGGAAAAGGGGTGGTGGGATAGAAAGCCTGACCTTTGACCTGACTGCGACGCTATTATGTACCACCATTCCCGTCCCCTTCCCGTACCCAACCCGTCCCCTTCCCGTACCCATCCCGTACCCTTCCCATCCCCTATTCCAGCAGCGACTCATCTCGTCCCTCTGCCTGGCTTCCGTTCTAAACTTTCATCTTTGATCTTGTGACCTCCTCCCCCTCCCCTCCCCTCCACCCCACCCACCATCCCCCCCTCCCCAATGCGACACCACCCCCCCCTAAGACCCCCTTTTCCTCCCCATTAGCTCCCCAGTACCCTCTTCTTCCCCATGTATCGCCTCATTTCACTCTCGCCCCGGTATGATGGCGACGCCCCCTCCACTATGGCCTTCCCTCCCACACACATCTTTCCCCCCTCCGCTTCATCAACCAAGTTTACTTTCCTCAATTATGTGTTTTTGTATCACTTTCATCACCAGGGGAGTGAGTGAGTGGTGGTGGTGGCCTCCTGTGTGTTGCCCTTGGCCACCACACACACACATACCACAGTCGGTCAAACGACTCCCAGGGTCGAATCTCGTGACGTAATTTATCTCACATCATCTCCATGTTTTCCCCTCCTCCATCTATCACTCTGTAATCCTTCGCTGTCGATTATACTCGCCACGTCTTCCTCACGTCCTTCTCAAGATACCTACCTCGCCATGTTATCTTAAGATAACTCTTTCGCTTCTTATCTCTTTGGTCGTATCTTTTATCTCGTATATCTGGCGTTGTCGCTCTTGTTTTATCTCTGCCTAAGGGCCATCCTCAACGTCACTGGCTTGTTATCTTGTTATCATACCTGTTTAGTTCGCGTCATCATCCCATCCCCAGCTGTTATCTTGTTATCATACCTGTTTAGTTCGTTTCATCATGCCATCCCCAGCTGTTATCTTGTTATCATACCTGTTTAGTTTGCGTCATCATCCCATCACCAACTGTTATCTTGAGTCATGTTATCATCTTATCCCCCACCTGTTTGTTATCTTGCGTCACGTGGTCGTTCCACCACCAGCTGGTGGATCTTGCGTCACGTGGTCGTTCCACCACCAGCTGGTGGATCTTGCGTCACGTGGTCTTCCACTGTTCGTCGGCTGCCGCGCCACGCTCACTCACGTTATAATTCTAACTCCACTTCCGTCCAGTCCGTCGTGAAGAAGAACACTTAAAGCCCCCGGCAGCGCCTCCTTCAGGCACCGACACACCCATCCCTTCGTCTGTAGTCAATCACACTTGCCTGCACTAAGGGTCATGGGAGACAGACAAGACCATAATGCCCTCGACGTGGAAGATGTGCTTAGGGACGTGTCTGTCTACAGACGAAGTACAGACAGGAGTGTGGCACCGACTTCGTGAAGACCTCCGCGGCGAGGCCCTCTCCAGGAGCCACCTTCCTACTTCAGGTAAACCCCTTGAGACAATAGTGTACGCCAGGGTGTGTGGGCACATTGACCAAACGCCAAGCTATACGCCAAGCTGTGGCCCCCTATTTACACGCCAGCTTTACGCCAGGGTGTGCCGCTGTCTATATGCCAGGGCGTGGTGGCCTCCGGCCCCCCATCTGACCGACTTCGTCAGGTAGGTGTTCGGTATTCCAGCCTTGTTGGTTGTCCGACACTAAATGTCTTCCCGGACCCAGGGCAGCCAGCCAGCCAGGTGGTGGTGTTGGTGGCTTCACGTCAACACGGACCGTGTCCCCTGATCCTAGATTTATTTAAGATTACCGGTGTCTGCTCCTCCAAGCCAGGCTGACCCGCTCCACGGCACACCACGGCTCGAATTAAACCGCCCGACGGAAATCACTTCTTGCTAAACCATCCGACGTAAAACCAGACCGATCGACACCTAAACCCGTCGGTCGATATAGATAGTTTCAAGTCCAAACCATCCCACCCATCATTTTGCCCGTCCACTGACACCCTCGTCCCTAAAAGAACTCGTGAAACTCCCAACCACCCACCCCCTCCCCACATGGGATCTAGGGACCTTCCCTCCCTCCCTGCCCTCTGTGAAGGGCCCTACAGTACGGGACACACAGACCTCCTACAACTTTAACACCACCCGCCGCTGTCAGCATGTTCATTAGCTGTCCTTTTATCTGTGGTCGGAAGGACTGTGCCCTCCCCCAGCTGCTACGGGCTGACGATGCACCACCTGTGTTGTTGCAGCTGCTGACGACAGCTGGAGAGTCGAGGGGGGTCGAAGCCCTGCCCTTGCGACAGCCGAGGATGCGACACAAGGCCACGTCAAAGGACACCATTTGCCCAGCAACACCTCCTCCTTGATCACCTTCATTTTCCCTCCTCGTTTTCATCAAGTCTTCTTTGCCACAAGGGAAGACAATTACTTTAAACACTTTCTTTTTCTTTTTCTTTTTTTTTTCGTAAAGGTTCATAAAATAGCCATTGCCTGGTGATGAGTCTATTTTTCCTGCCCTCCAACCCACGTGTGCTAATGGTATCTTGTCGAGAGAGAGAGAGAGAGAGAGAGAGAGAGAGAGAGAGAGAGAGAGAGAGAGAGAGAGAGAGAGAGAGAGTCGGGTCATCTTCCCCCTCCCCTTGTCTCGTCTGCTGTCATTACTGTCCAAGTCTCCCACGTGTGGGAGACAGACAGACAGACAGACACACACACACACACACACACACACACACACACACACACACACACACACCATCTCGCAAAAGGACAAACTTATGGAAAAATATGGAATAGATCACATGGTTTTCCCGTTTCAGTGGCTCCAGATACTGGCTTCTGCTTCCAGTACGAGACAATGGTCGAGGGTGAGGATCTTCTCTCGTTCTCCAAACACAGTCGAACTATTTTGTGTGTGTGTGTGGGGTCCTCGGAGGGAGGACAAAAGGGGTTTGGTTCTTCCTAGCGTTCAAGGGAGGATTCGATCACACGAAGTCACGCCTCCAGACTCCCTGCTGACAGTGGGTGAGCGACACTCGAGAAGCAACGAAACTGCAAAAGTCCAGACCCCAGACCCAGACCCACTGGCAGGAGAGGCCCATGATGTACACTTCAGGAGGAGACGACGTAGAATGAAGCTGCTTCGAGTCTATTCGAAACAGTGTGATTCATCTCTCTCTCTCTCTCTCTCTCTCTCTCTCTCTCTCTCTCTCTCTCTCTCTCTTGGGGCCACAGACCCCCAGGTCACATCCCACACCGGGTTGGGGTGGTCCTAGGCAAGGGCGAGGCACCCCAGGTCACACAGACTTCCAGTCATCACCCCTGAAGGCACTACGCTGTCCCCCCCCACCCTCCTATCCCCCCTCCTCCCCCCAAACTACACAAGTAATTGGTTCTCTTGTCTCTGTAATGTCCAAACTAGTCACATCACATTGCAGTGAAATCCAATCCCATCCGTTGGACCAGACACACAGACACACACACACACACACAGACACAGACACACACACACACACACTTAGATCTCATCCTTTTCTTTGTTCGGGCGACACTGGCTGGCTCGCCCGTCCTCAGGTCGTCTGCGTGTGTGTGTGTGTGTGTGTGTGTGTGTGTGTGTGTGTGTGTGTGTGTGTGTGTGTGGAACTTGCCGTGTCGCTTCGCTGTGTCACAACGGAGGGAGGGGAGGAAGGAAGGGGGGGGGGGGGGACACACACACACACACACACACACACAGCATCCCCAAATGTTAACACTTTATGATCAAAATCCAAATTTGCTCTTACAAGACTTTGGATCACGGTGGCTTCATTCCTTAGGGGTCCCCTTCAAACCACGACCTTGAGAGAGAGAGAGAGAGAGAGAGAGAGAGAGAGAGAGAGAGAGAGAGAGGTCCCCTAATGTGTACACTCTCACCCTTGAAGGTATTAACACGGTAGGTAGTATCATGTCAATGTCACTGCAACATACATTTCTCAGGCAGGTGGAGGCGAGTGGTGGAGAGCCACAGTGTGTGGTGTGGTGGAGGCCAGCGTTGGAGGAAGAAAGCTATTCCCGCCAAAATGGATCCAGCAGCTGAACGCAACCGGCACACCTTCATGACTAACTGAGTGAGGGGCACACACACACACACACACACACACACACAGCAGCGGGTGCACTAAGTTCCTTTGATCCGTTTTAGCTCGGTACAGTGTGACAGCTGAGCCGATACACATCCCCCATCACACCCCCCCCCCCCCATCATCATCATCCTCCATACACACACACACACACACACACACACACACACACACATACACACAGTCCTCGACTTAAGGAAATTCTACCGAGGGTGAATGTTTGGAAACTGTGTTCGAGCCATGTTTCGAAGCTGAGGGTGAAGCAAACATGAACACCTCTTACCACATCTCCCCCTGTCATCAGACTTGAAACCTTCCATCATCAGACATGGACCACAACCCCTTCCCTCCCCCCCCCCCACACCCTATCAGACATGAACAACACCCCCCCCCCCCTCTCCCGGGCGTCCGACAAAACACCCCCCTTCCGCGTGAGGTGTGGATAACACTGTGTTGCTCGTGTACCAAGTGTTGTGTGTTGCCTTGTGTTCCTCAGTGTACTTAACCTCCTCTTCCTCCTCCTCCTCCTCCAGGTTCCAGACCTCACAAATGACTGGAAAAAGAAAGACAATCTAATGTTTTTTTTTTTTTCTAAACGCCTTTCACTCGACGATACGACCCTTGAGCACGACGGTACGACCTTTGTGCACGACGGTAAGACTCTCGAGCACGACGGTACGACCCTTGAGCACAACGGTGCGACCCTTTGAGCACGACGGTACGACCCTTGAGCACGATGGTACGACCTTTGTGCACGACGGTACGACCCTTGAGCACGACGGTGCGACCCTTGTGCACGACGGTGCGACCCTTTGAGCACGACGGTTCGACCTTTGAGCACGACGGTACGACCCTTGTGCACGACCGTACGACCCTTGTGCACGACGGTACGACCCTTGAGCACGACGGTACGACCCTTCTTCTCCTGAGTCACATCTCGAAGGTTTCCAGACTCAACCTGGCATTTCTCATCGAGTTACGACTTCACCTACAGGGCACAGTCGGCCTCGACCTGAGTTGTACCTCCAAATGACCAGTTTCCGGCAGCCAGTCCTGGTCGGCCTCGAGTTGTTCCTTCGCTCAAGTTCCGCCTGGTCCTCCTCCGCAGCCAGACGCACACCAAGTAGTTCCTGCCACTAAGTTTTAGAATATTCGAAACTTTCCCGAACATGGACGTGT
>NC_092288.1:6277500-6287500 GCF_036320965.1 Panulirus ornatus | reverse complement strand
AATGGTTCACATACCAAGTGCTCAGACACCCATAGTGGAGTGCTCCAGGGAACGCTCCTTTCTCCAACTCTCGATTCCACATCTCTTTCCACAACAACATGAGCAGATGGCCTTACGATATGAAAACAGGACGGTGAGGTCAAACAAGCAAAAGATAATGGCGACATGACATTACGACAAGCAAGAACATTTGCCCCCAACCCTCCACCCTCAAAAAAGGAAAAAGAAAAAATTTCTGCATCGTAACAGATATTCACCCCTCACCCCCACACTATCACCCTCGTAACCCTTAACAGACATGAATGCAACCACCCCCCACCCTTCCATAACCCTGGAAGGTCAACAGCTCCCACTCAATAAAACACGGACCATACTGGTCACCACATATATGGCACACACACACACACATGACATTCACCCTCCCAACACCACAAACATCAACACAAAAGCCATATACAAACTTAACCCACCTTCCTCCTCCTCCTCCTCCCCCTCACTACATTCACTGGAAACCAGCTTTGGACTTAATAAAAAATGGAGGGGGGTGAGGTGGGTAGGCCCATTTCAAGCGAATCATCCACTCCATCCTAAACTACGCCTCACCTTACCTGGTCATCCACCTTCACAAAAACAAACGCGACATAACTCAAAAACCAGACGAAACAAGTCATTTGAAAACATCTGGGTGACGGGTCATCACCAACAGCATTCATCTCCAGGATAATCAGAACGTAAGAACTTCCAATATAAACCAACTTGAACACACGCGACATGCAATGCACTGCAGTGGGACATGGCCCTCCCTACCTAAAACACATCTTAACTAACCACTACGCCTCCCCCGCTCCCCTCCTAGGCAGACATAAAAAGCTCATCCCCCCCAACCCACCTCACATTTTAGCAACCAACACTCACAGATTCCCCCCTCCCCAGCCTCCTCTCTCTCACTCTCCCCAACACACAACACTGTGGAGTGGCGTTTAAGATTGAGGTGGGGGAGGGGGGGAGGGGAAAGAGGGGGACAGTTGTTTAAGCGTGTGTCAGGTCACTACTGTGTGAATATGTTCTGTCAATATCGTATATGCTGGCTATACGTATAGCACAGGGTGGGTGTAGCGAGAGGCTGGGATGGGCTTTTTACATTTTTTTGGGGGGGGCTTCGTGGGGGGGGGGGGGGAGGAAGGGGTTCGGTGGCTGGTTATGGAGTGGTCTGAATGCGAGGCAGACGAGCGCCACTGCAAATAAATGGGTGACAAACATGTTGAGGCAGGATTGTGCTGGGAAAGTTTGGTTCGTTGTTATACATGTTGAATGTTTCTGGGTGCCACACACACCCCCTCTGTGTGTGTGTGTGTATATATATATATATATATATATATATATATATATATATATATATATATATATATATATATATATATATATATATATATATATATATTCCTATGAGTCCTTATATATATATATATATATATATATATATATATATATATATATATATATATATATATATATATAACACAATAGACCTTCCTAAACCACTCACCTCGACCCCCATCTCTGGCACTGGGCTAGCCCTATGAAACCTCACATAAAACTCAAAATGAAGTTTTCATTGTCAATATCTAAGTTTGAGGCAACCTATGCCATCCTCTAACACTATCCTCTCCTTATCAAAACCATCTTTTCAATCACTACAGTTATCTCCGCAATGTACATCATCCCTTACTTTACATACTTTTCCAATATATTTTCCCCACCTCATTACGAACCCCTTTATTCAAGATTTTTTATGAACCGTTTTCATATTTCAACAAACTCTTATGATCCATTTAATACATTTCCTGTCGCTTGTTACATTTTTCGCTTATTTCCCCCCTACCCTTCCCCACCTAGAACACCTTGAAATCAATTTTTATTATAAATTTGATTACAGGTTTCTTTCGCCAGCACTGATCCCCGGTCATAGTCAATACATCTAACGTTATCATGTCTTAATTAAACCTTTATCATATATATATATTTTCTGTCTCTAGCTTACGTTGTCATTTTTCTTCGCAACGTCTGGTGTTCCTGTATATCTCTCTCTCTCTTCATCAAGTGCTGTGTTCTATGATGGTATTGCCATGTTAAAAGCAAATCCCTGCAATGTTTACATTTGACAACACCCCCCCCACCCCAACCAACCCTTCAGTTGCCATGTGCGATTTAAAAGAGGATTATTTTTTTTCCCCCCAGCTCTTAATCCATTGCTCTTTTTATTTCACTGCGTCTTACATCTACAGTTTCTTTCAAGTATACTTTGTTGTCTTTATGGACACTATTTTTCCGCTTTGCTTTTCTCTAGAGTCTTCATAAATTTGGCTTATAATTGTTTTCGGATATTCCATCGGTACTAACCAGCATCTCTCTGTCTCCCACACAGTTGCCTACTCTACAAAAAAACACTTATTTTTTTCCCTTGTTTCTTTTACCCCTTTTTCTTCTCAAGACCCACACACACTTTTTAGGTATATCTTTTTTTTTCGATGCTCTCTTGATTGTTTCGTAAAAGACTCGCAACGTGGAAGAAAAGAGAGAGAGAGAGAAAAGAACTTGGTGTGCGGGATGGTGGCAAGAGGAAGCTGAGGGGAGGGGGGGAGAGGGGAGTAAGGGGGAATAAACCAGCCGTTGGCGTGTATGGGGAGGGGGGGAGGAGAGGGGGGGGAGGGGGAGGTTAGGGGGAGGGGGTATACCTCCCTACCAGGGAGAGACCTGAGGGGAGGGGGCCCCCCACCCCCCCCAACCGCCCCTCATCTTTAACACATTTGCACCGAAATTGAAATGAAGTGTTGGAACGGCATCAAATTCAGAATTATTTACCTACCGTTTGTGCTTGTCTTTTATATTTTATGAATTAAAAAAAAGCAATAATACTAAAAAAAAAGAAAAGACTATAGGAGAAAAAAAAGGGGGTTGGTAACATTAAGAGGGGATGTTGCCGCCACGGATTAAGTAGAAATTAGTGAGGAAATAATTTCTCATCAAGAACCGCACATTTCCCGGAAATTCTTAAGTCTTCAAAAAAATCATATATATATATATATATATATATATATATATATATATATATATATATATATATATATATATACACATATATATATATATATATATATATATATATATATATATATATATATATATATATACATATATATATATATATATATATATATATATATATATATATATATATATATATATATATATAAAACCTGGGTTAATATTTTGTAAATGATGATGTTTACAGCTGAAACTGTCATTGTAAATATAGGACACGAAATTCTATTGTCAGACACCAGATAAAATCATTTCGACCACTCTCTCTCTCTCTCTCTCTCTCTCTCTCTCTCTCTCTCTCTCTCTCTCTCTCTCATATCTGTCTATCTATCTATCTATCTATCTATCTAAATCATCGTCAAAGTTCGCGGTGGTGGTTTAGTACAGTCAAAGATCCTCTCGCTTCAATTGAGACCATCCTGGCCCTGCTACTGACTGGGGCGCAGCCTTCAAGCTGTGAGAGCCATTGAAATGAGGTGCTGAGTTAGCTTTCAGAGATGAAGAAGTACATACTCCCTACCCCCTACCTCCTCCCCCCCCTCCCCTATCTTATGAGGCTCCTGCGCAGCGCTCAGAAAGCTAACCACGTCCACTGGTCGGGACAACAGGTCATAAGGTGTGTAAATAACCTGACGGAAATTAAAAAGAAAAAAAACTTGCAAATTAAAAATTCCTCAAAAAAAACTAAAAATAAAAAAAGGTATAGAAAAACACTTAGAAATACAAAAAAAGATAAACATGAAAATTTAATAAAACTGTCGAACAAGAGAGACGAAATCCCGTTACCTTGAAATGGTATTAGGAAAAATAAAAAATGAGGAAAATTAAAAATGTACGTACACAAAATCCATTCCGGAACAGAAGGGCGTATCACACTAAAAGCAATTTGGTGTTGATAGTGACAAACTTTTCCCAGTAATTAAGTCGGTGTTCTCGATAGCAACCCACGGCAATATGGACATTAGTAAGGGATTTAAACAGTAATATGAACCTGAAATAAAAAAGACTTCAGGATAAGAAGCGTTTAAAAATCCCCACATTGGCGTTATTATTAAACGACAGAAAATGTAAGGGATTGTATCACTCCCGGGTGGGTTTGGGGTGGGCCTGGTGGGCTATCCAAGTCTTGGGCCAGGTCTGGGGTGGGTCCCCATTTAATGGATGGGTGAAGAGGCTCATTTCAGTTGGGGGGGGGCGGCTTTTCCAGCTGTAGTGGGTGGGTGGGTGATGGTGGCGGCGGTAAGGGGGAGGGGGAAGGGAAGGGGAGGGAGGGGAGGGAAGGGGAGGGGAAGTTAAGGTGTTGGAGGGAAGTCTGACGACCTCCCAACACTCCTCCCCTTCCCCTCCCATCCCATCCCCCTCCATTCACCCATTCCCCCCCCCCATCTTTTCTTCCAGTCTTTGATCTTCCCCTCACCCACGTCCCAGTGGCTCCCCTTTCCCCTCTTTGTGCCAGATCACACACGGTGCCGCAGTCCCAAGTCCCAGGCCGGGATCCCACAAGACTCCTAGATCCCAAACAGGCACGGAGTCCCTAAGAGTCCCAGCTAGGTCCCCACAGGGCTCCTCAGTCCCCAAAACAGGCACGGAGTCCCAAGCTCCTGACGGGGTCCCATATCCCCCCCACAATAGGGAGTCCCAGGTCCCGAAATCGGTCCCAAGTCCCAGCTGGAGTCCCACATTCTCACGGATGAGCCAAGGAGTGAACCTCATCATCTCAGTGATCAGGCCCTTGCCTCCTCCAATCAGCGTAATCACAAGCTTCGTCTTCCTGGGGTTCGCATTATGCTTTTCTAAAGCTTGAACAAACATACCGAGTCCAGCTTAACACACACACACCCCGTCCAGCTTGGTCACACACGTGTCTTCTACGAAAAGATCATTCATCGCCCTTTAAGTACGTACACAGCAAGACCTATCCTTCATCAGCCGATATTGATGCGCCAATCAACAGAGGTGACCATATATATATATATATATATATATATATATATATATATATATATATATATATATATATATATATATATATATATACATAATTTCATTTCATGGCCATATATATATATTTTTCTTGACAACAAACTTTTTTCTCTTTTTTTCAACCTGGAAGGTTGTGAGGGTCGAGGTGGGGACGTAGAGAGGCAATCTTTCTCATCTGTGATAACAGCCTCTCTCTCTCTCTCTCTCTCTCTCTCTCTCTCTCTCTCTCTCTCTCTCTCTCTCTCTCTATCTTTTTTATGTTACGTGAGACAGCACGGCCAACAGAGGCCCTAATCTAGGCCATCCCAATAATCATATATATATATATATATATATATATATATATATATATATATATATATATATATATATATATATATATATATTGGAAAGAATCTCAATATTGCGCGTGATCAAGTATATTGCTAAGAGTCCACGGGGAAAATGAAACACGATAAGTTCCCAAGTGCACTTTCGTGTAATAATCACACCATCAGGGGAGACACAAGAGAGAAATATAACAGTCAGTAGATAAACAACGAAGAGATGTAGCTAGGACGTCATTTGGTGAACATGTGATTATCCAAGGCGGACAACGAGCGTATTATCATAATCTTTTTTTTTCTTTTTTTCTTCGATACGCTCGTTGTCGTCTTGGACAAACGCATGTTTACCAAATGACGTCCTAGCTACATCTCTTCGTTGTATATCAACTGACTGTTATATTTCTCTTTTCTGTCTCCCCTGATGATGTGATTATTACACGAAAGTGCCCTTGGGAATTTACTGTGTTTCATTTTCCCCGTGGACTCATAGGAATATCTTGATCACGCGCAAAATTGTGATCCTTTCCAACATATATATATATATATATATATATATATATATATATATATATATATATATATATATATATATATATAATGTGTGTGTAAGTGTGTGTGTGTGTATTAACTACACACATTTACACATCGATATCCCAACCATCATTTTCGTACATAAAATATATCTATTTAAGTATATAAATCTACACACATTTCTCGCACTCTGACAACCATGAACTGACCCCATGCTAGGTCCAGCAACCATCTACGCGGACCCGATGGCCTTTGACGTCAACACACAAGCTACACTCGATGTGAACAGCCATTTCTATGATTTTCTATGACCATCCAGCAGTTAGGAGGAGCTGACGACGTCAGGGATCATCGTGAGGTAAGGTCCCAAACCCCAGCTGTGTGGGAGGGTAGAAGACCTCCCAGACCATCGTAAGGTAAGATAAGGTCCCAGACCCCCAGCTGTGTGGGAGGGTAGAAGACCTCACCAAACCATCGTAAAGTAAGGGTAAGGTAAGGTCCTAGACCCCAGCTGTGAGGGAGGCTAGAAGACCTCCCAGACCATCGTAAGGTAAGGTAAGGTAGGGTCCCAGACCCCAGCTGTGAGGGAGGGTAGAAGACTTCCCCAAACCATCGCAACGAAGGAGCAAATGGCGGAGGAGGAAGTTCATGCAATTCTAATACCTTTCTTCTACTGTGCTTCAGATGAATAATTTCTACCTTCTTCCCCATGTGTAGCTTTGATCTGACTTTATAATTAGAGTCAGGTAAGGTGGGGGGGGCAGTCGACCCAGCGCTCTTCCCCTCATTCTGAAATTCTACATTGGATCGAATCAACATTGGATCGAATCAACATTGGATCGAATCACCTTTCAAGATATGGTTAGTGAAGCTTTTGTTTTCGGCGGAAGAGCTGGTCGTGTTGTGTCTATCCTGCATAGAATTATCTATGTCAGTATATCATACGGTTGGCCAGGGTATATACAGTGGATACAGGCCAAATATATAGGAATATATGACAATAATGACAAATAACATGGATACAGATGGTGTGGGGAGGTATTCCCCCACAGATGGTGTAGGGAAGTATCCCCATCGACAAGATGGTACATAAAGTTATACTCTCACAGATGGTGCATGAAGGTAGATCCCAATAGATGATAAATGAAGGTATATCCCCACAGATGGTGTATGAAAGTATACCTCCAGATGGTGTAGGGGAAGGAGGTATACAATCATAGACACACATGAGGCAATATACTCCCCACAGATGGTGTAGGGAAGTATACCCATCCACAAGATGGTACATAAAGTTATACTCTCACAGATGGTGCATGAAGGTAGATCCCAATAGATGATAAATGAAGGTAAACCCCACAGATGGTATATGAAGGTATACCCTCACACAGATGGTGTATGAAGGTATACCTCCACAGATGGTGTAGAGAGGCAGGAGGTATACATAACCATACACACACACAAGAGGCAGTATACCCCTCACAGATGGTGTAGAGGGAAGCAGGAGGTATACATAACCATACATACATGAGGCAGTATACCCCCCAGGCAGGAGGTATACATACATACATGAGGCAGTATACCCCCCCGGCAGGAGGTATACATACATACATGAGGCAGTATACCCCCCAGGCAGGAGGTATACATACATACATGAGGCAGTATACCCCCCAGGCAGGAGGTATACATAACCATACATACATGAGGCAGTATACCCCCAGGCAGGAGGTATACATACATACATGAGGCAGTATACCCCCCAGGCAGGAGGTATACATACATACATGAGGCAGTATACCCCCCAGGCAGGAGGTATACATACATACATGAGGCAGTATACCCCCCAGGCAGGAGGTATACATACATACATGAGTCAGTATACCCCCCAGGCAGGAGGTATACATAACCATACATACATGAGGCAGTATACCCCCCAGGCAGGAGGTATACATAACCATACATACATGAGGCAGTATACCCCCCAGGCAGGAGGTATACATACATACATGAGGCAGTATACCCCCCAGGCAGGAGGTATACATACATACATGAGGCAGTATACCCCCCAGGCAGGAGGTATACATACATACATGAGTCAGTATACTCACTCGCTCTTAATGAGGTAGCGATCTCCGTCGTTCTTGAGACAGAGGCCCTTGAAGCCAATGCCTCGGTCGTCGATGACGACAGGTGACCCCATGCCCGAGTGAAACCAGTGGTCACGCCACTCCTCCGGCAGGAAGCACTCTGTCAGGGAGGAAGGGAGGCGTCAGTGAGGGAGGCTGGCTGGCTGGCAGGGAGGAAGGGAGGCGTCAGTGAGGGAGGCTGGCTGGCTGGCAGGGAGGAAGGGAGGCGTCAGTGAGGGAGGCTGGCTGGCTGGCAGGGAGGAAGGGAGGCGTCAGTGAGGGAGGCTGGCTGGCTGGCAGGGAGGAAGGGAGGCGTCAGTGAGGGAGGCTGGCTGGCTGGCAGGGGAAGGTACGGAGGGAAGACATAAGTGGTAGGGGAGCATATGGCTGGCAGGGGCTAATCTCAAGTGTTCACGACCACAAACAGAGGCGTTAACACCACTGTTAACAGTACTGTTAACTGCCCTACTCTCCCCCCCCCCCCGCCACAGGGCTGGGGGTCTAACTAACGAGGCTGATTAAGGGGACTACTTCACTAACGGGTGGTTAAGTCCCCCCCCCCACACACCCCATGGTTCACAGAGCTGACTGCAGGACTAGGACGAACCACACACACACACACAGGTCAAGGGTCGTCCGTCTGGCGGGCTGGGAAATGTGACCTGGAGTGTATGAGGTCAGGGTGTATAGGGAGGAGGAGGTGAGGGGAGGTCATAAGGGTTGGGGGGAGACAATGGGGGGGACTCCTGCTGTACAGGCAGGAGACAACCCTCACCCCCCCCCCATCCCAACCACCCACTCTGTATTACCTTTTAAAACCTTGGGGAGAGAGAGAGAGAGAGAGAGAGAGAGAGAGAGAGAGAGAGAGAGAGAGAGAGAGAGAGAGAGAGAGAGAGAGAGAGAGACTCACTCAGCTGACCAAAAAAAAAAAATCGCCATATGTCATCATTACCACGTAAAGTATATTCACACCCACCTAACTCACCACACATATACATAAATAAATAAATAAATAAATAAATATATATATATACCATGAGTCTCAACAGATCAATAAAAGCTATATGAGCTAAATGACAAAGCTCTGACGCAGCAGATAAGCGTGAGATAAACAGAATCATTAAGGTAGACTGGCAACTGTGTCTGTTGTGATGGCGGCGCATGGGAGGAGAGGGTTGCCAGGTAGCGCGTTTGTCCCGCCGTTTATAACGACACGTCCGTCTCCATATAACGAAGTCTCGCCTTCGCAATTATAACGACACGTCCGTCTCCATATAACGAAGTCTCGCCTTCGCAATTATAACGACACGTCCGTCTCCATATAACGAAATCTCGCCTTCGCAATTAGTCGTGGATCATCCAGACCCGCTTTGTGGGGTGGGTTTTTTTCCTTTTTCACTGGGTTAGTGTGGGGTAACATGGGTGCGGTGACGGGGTCCCTACTGATAAGGGATATATATATATATATATATATATATATATATATATATATATATATATATATATATATCAAAATGGGAAATTTAAGGCGACAGTGGAATGGAAAATGAACGTGTGAGTGTATATATATATATATATATATATATATATATATATATATATATATATATATATATATATATATCCCCCTTCCCTCCCTCCCTTCCATTCCCCCTTCCCTTTCCCCATCCCCCTCCACGATGGGAATGGGACATCCCACGGGATCACACCCCCAACCCTCTCCCTAATCCCTGAAATATATCTGTGTACATTTCATAATAGAGGAAGCGGCCATTGGCGTGGGGGGGGGGAGGAAAAGGGACTGGGGGTAGACTGCTTGGGGAGTAGGAGGGAGACACCATAGAAAACGGGGGTAATAGGAGGAAGACAACATAGAAAGGGGGTAATAGGAAGGAGACCCCCATAGAAAACGGGGGTAATAGGAGGAAGACAACA
>NC_092288.1:6245000-6272500 GCF_036320965.1 Panulirus ornatus | reverse complement strand
TCGTGGGTCAGTTCACTCACCCCCCCCCCCCCACGCCAGGTTCGATCCCCCAGCACCACGCCACCACCAGCCCCCCCCCTCCCTGGTCAGCACGTGAGGCGTGTTTATCCCTCCATCTTAATGTCTGTGTTGACCTAACTTCAAAACAAGACGGGTTACGTAAACGGTGTCATAACCCGGAAAACGGGCCCATAAAATGCTGTAAACTAGGGTTGCGTTACCGGGGTATGATTACGTAAACAACACTCATTGTTTGGAAAGTCGGGCACAACATAACTTCAAATAACCACAGATTGCAACACACACACACACACACACACACACTGACTATGAGTCGTCATGGGTCTGGCCTAAGCCGGAATCGCACGGGTTCGAATCCTGGGTACCTTCCTCAGGTGTGTGTGTGTGTGTGTGTGTTTCTTTCCCACCTGAGTGAGGTAGCGTCCGGAACATATAAACAATGGCCTCACCAAGAAGAGGATGTTTAGAGAGAGAGAGAGAGAGAGAGAGAGAGAGAGAGAGAGAGAGAGAGAGAGAGAAATCCTTCGTTAACCTCATAACATTCTAGAAAGCGACCAACACACGTGAACCAAAAAGACAAAAAAATACGAAACAAAAAAAAATTTACGAAACAAAAAAAAATTACGAAACAAAAAAAAATACGAAACAAAAAAATTACGAAACAAAAAAATTTACGAAACCAAAAAAAAATTACGAAACAAAAAAATTTACGAAACAAAAATTTTTTTTTTTTTTTTTAAAGGGCGAGTACGTAGTTATCTTTAAATGTCAGTAAATCCTTTCTTCCTAAAAAGTTAAGTCATTACATAAAATATTCAATGTCTCACATTCATCCGCGGGTCAAGTCTTTGGCCTATGTACTCTATGAATCACAATATTCGAGAAAAAAAAAATATTCAATTCTCTGACGTCAAGATGACGAAGGCTGACAGCTGGTGTGACGTCATACCATAGTGACGTCAGCTGTAGGTAATACAGTAATGGGTGGAAGTATTTCAGGTCCTGGTTATTAGAACGACCTTAAGAGCTAGGAATATTACTTCTGTCTGTTCCGTGTCTATGTCTGTCTGTTCCGCTGTCTTTGCCTGTCTGTTCCGCCGTCTGTGTGTCTATCTCTCTGTCTGTTCCGCTGTGTGTGTCTCTCTCTGTTCCGCTATCTGTGAGTGTGTGTGTGTGTGTGTGTGTGTGTGTGTGTGTGTGTGTGTGTGTGTGTTCCGCTACGTCTGTCTGTCTGTGTGTCTGTTCCGCTATGTCCGTCTGTGTGTGTGTGTGTGTGTGTGTGTGTGTGTGTGTGTGTGTGTGTTCCGCTACGTCTGTCTGTCTGTGTGTCTGTTCCGCTATGTCTGTCTCTGTCTGTCTGTCTGTTCCGCGATGTGTGTGTGTGTGTGTGTGTGTGTCGTACACAAGGTACACCCAGCACCTCCCTCCTGCGCACGTTACGACAAAACTTGACCTTGCTGTATTATCAAAGGCGAGACTTGAGCAGTCTTGTACAACCACAGGTGGTTACGTTATCACGAGGTGGTGTGGGTAAGTAACACTAAGTAACACTAAGTAACACCTCTGTGTACGTCCACACCCCCCCACAACCAACCCCTCCCCTCCCCCCCTACCAACTCTATCCATACACCCCCCTCAAACCCCCCCACACACTCACACACACACTATCCCTAAGTTATTGAGATTATCTTTTCTTTCCCTTCTTTTTTAACTGCTCGAGAGAGAGAGAGAGAGAGAGAGAGAGAGAGAGAGAGAGAGAGAGAGAGAGAGAGAGAGAGAGGCAGTCTGAAAGGAAGCCTGTCTCTACATACACAGACACACACTGTCTGTGCAAGCACGTCTCTCTCTCTCTCTCTCTCTCTCTCTCTCTCTCTCTCTCTCTCTCTCTCTCTCTCTCTCTCGTGGCACTTGGGCCTGCACTACCTCACTGCCACTGTCCACCTGGTGCCACATTCTTGGCCCACAGACGGCTCTCCGTCCCGGCGAAATATTGAGCACAAAGACTTCGTCCACACACACACACACACACACACTCTCTCTCTCTCTCTCCCCCACATCTATTCACGCAACTACCTATGATCTTTACTCTTAATTTACTAACCATCAATTTCTCTAAAACGAAAGATTGTTAGGCTCAAGGGTCGTAACGCCGTGCTCAAGGGTCGTACCGTCGTCCTTAAGGGATAGTCTCAAATCACGGGGTCGTGCACGAATCGACAACCTCTTTGTTGTTATTGCATTCCCATTGGTCCTTGAACCATAACGTCATCATTGATTCTGACGCCATCGGTCAATCGCATCCTGGTATTGGCCATATTTTTCTATTCATGATGTCATTACTCACTCATTTTCCTATTGGTTAACTGGTCATTACGACATTGTTCATTCTATCGCGTCTTGTTCGTCGATAATGATTATATTTACAGAAAGATTCCTTGAAATATATCATAAGATTTTCTTGTAATGACACCACCAGAGATTCATAGTTCTTAATTAACATCATTCATAACGGCAGCCATCTTTAATTACGAATCACCACGCATCTTTGGAAGTTATTGGGGGAAAAAAAAAGTTGGGTCTTCCATGACATCATCACCTATTAATTACGTTTTTAGTCTATGACGTCATTAGTAAGATTTAATCTCTCATTAGCTGTTCTTTAACGATATCTCTCACACGCATATACTGTCCCTCCATCCAGGGTTACTCATTCTTTAATATCTATGTTCTTGATCTACAAAATAGAAAGAGAGAAATAAAAAAAAAGGGAAAAAAAAACAAGACACAAATTGTAAAACTATGAAAAATTCCGTACAGCAATTGTCGACGACGAAGATGGATGCCAGTTAGTATTTTGTTTTTTGTTTCGTGAACTATTTATTGCCTAAATCCCATCCACTTCCCCATTGTGGCTTGCTTTGATGTGAGCATTTACTGGTGTGGTCATACTGAGCTACAAGAATAAACTAAACCTCCTCTGTATTCCGCGAATTTTGTTCTATAAATATTTATTGATAATTCACAACGCTTCCGTTGGCAGCAGCAGCGGTTCCCGGAGCCGCGGGTAATTTTGTTTGATTTTGAAATTCCATTTTCGCGCGATTTTCAACCCCGTTACATTTGCATACTACGGCTGTTGATAGATAGAACTATGAACGTACACGCATCACTGTGTGACTGATGACGTTTTACGGTAATTCCCTTCTGACGTACAAACAAGGCGGTATTGTGGTCATTTGGGAAGGGGGGAGGGGGAGGGGGGAAGGGGAGGAGGAGGGTCCTCCTCCTCCTCCTTAAGGTTTGTTTATATCGGGGTGGGGGGGGGTCATGACGTCACGCTGAGGGTCCACCCACGCACGCACGCACGAAAGGTCCGTGGACCCAGGACCGCCCCTTCCCCCCCCCCCCCCCTATACTCAGGAGGGACAGATGACAGAAAATTATATAATAATAATAATAAAGAATGGAAGAAGATGATGTGGAGGGCCTGGGGTGGAACAGATCGCTTTACTGAGTTTTTAAAAAGCTAGAACGACACGCAATAACTACAACCCCAGCTTCTTTCCATAGAAGTTGTACTTGTAAGTCGAGTGTTGTGATCGTCCCACTGGTTGTAATGGCGACGGGTTCCGTCCCAGAGAATATACAATAAGTTCTCCCTTCTCCTGTCCCCTCCCACACACCCCACACTGCCCCTCTCCGCCCCATCTCATCACAAATCACTTTAACCTTAAGAATACTTTACGAGTGAGGGGGTGAGGGGGGGTTGCCTACTTACCTCACTAACCTTGAGTACATGCCTCCTTAACAAGCTAAGACTTGCATGTCTCTTCATTTGCATATACTTAAAAGAGCTCAGTCGTTTCTATTTATACCAGAGTGACTCCCCAAGTGTCCCAAGGATAATTTCCTTCACTATCTTTGGCTTTGAGTTGGTATACCACTTTCTTGACAAGACAACACCCCCCCCCCCCCTTCTGGCCCAACCTGACCTCTACTTCAATTTATCAACCACTCAAGAGGAACTCTTGAATAATTTCATCAAAGTCTATATCTGTTCAGCGTCTGCGAACTCTGTCTATGGCTCTCTACACAGGAGAACAGAAAGGGGTGTGTTCTACATATAACATGAGGGGGGGGGTGTTCTATACTGCTTAATCAATAACAATATCCAATACAAAAAGTGAATGTGAATTTATAACTTCATCACCTATCACAATCCCTTGAATAATTTAATCAGTCTTTAAACTTAACTGAACGAAAATACTTTTTTAAGTTCATTCTTATAACAACTTTCTAACTCCTATAATTGATTCGTGTTCCGAAATAATACATATCTGACATTTATCCTTATTTTAGAATCTTCGAAGTTATTCTCATACGCGAATCTTAACTAATATTCTAATGATCTTACCTGGTTTAATTGCAGGTGGACCTGACAGAACAAAAGAGATGTGGCACAAAAACTAAAAATCCTGGTGACTGGCGGATGGTAGCGGATTACACACAAACGAGTCAAAATCCGGATTTGTGGTCGAAACTTGCCGTGACGTCACAGGGGGATCGATGTACGAACGGTTTCATCCGCCGGCTTCCCTCCCCTCCACCACCACTGCCTTCTAAAAATATTACATATCACTAATCTAAATCCCTTGAGCAGGATGGTACGACCCTCGGGCACGACGGTACGACCCTCGAGCACGACCCTGACGTACGATGACCCTTCTCTCTGACCTGACCTCACCGGGTTAGGTCAAAAGTATTAAGCTACCACACACACACACACACACACACACACATCCCTGACCTCCATAGCCGTACCTGTCGTGCACGGAGTGTGTCGTACCTGCCGTGCTCAGGACCTTACCAAACACCAGTTTTATTTCGCGAACTGCAGTGAGCGAGGCCTCCCCCCCCCCCCTCCCCCGTTGAACGCGCCAGTCATCTGCTAAAACGCAGCCGACATGACGTTTTGTAAACAAAACTGAAAATGGCGGCGACCGGGGGCGAGAGGGGCCGCTATGGAGGGAACAACAGGCATACGTCCATCCCTGGACCGCCCGAGCTATTAGCTAATCGTACTCCTTTGTTCCCCGTAACAAAGTCGAGCTGCCAATTAGGCTACACGATATTATAAAGGCCTTTCAACGCCGCCGCCATGTTGTCACGTGACTACCGTAGTTACCGCCACTTGCCGACAGATGGCGCTGACACCCGCTACACTCCCGCGGTCACGCACCGGTCATGAAAAGGCTGTTAACCGTACCTTAATAGAACGACGAAGAGGGAGGGGAATGTGCACGCATTTGCACACCTACGCAAAGGCCGTTGACACGCGCGTTCAGGAATTCGCGTACAGCGTACATCTGGCAGCGGGCGCTGCCGGGTAATGGGAAAAACTCTCGTACAGAACTCAAAAGAAGTGAGGACCAATTACCTCATCACTGTGAAAATGTTTGGTCGGCAAACATGATACAATACCTTTACAGACGAATAGACTGAGTAATAGATAGATAGAGACAGGAGACAATATTTACAATGGGTTATACTCTTGCTTCGGTGATAATAACCTCGTCAACTACTTCATTAATCTGAAAGGCCGACAACGGCATGATAAACTGGTCATGTTATAGCCTTTATGCGTTGAAGAATATATATATATATATATATATATATATATATATATATATATATATATATATATATATATATTTGCGTGTGTGTGTGTGTACATATCAAAATACGTAGTATGCATATTTGAAAATATTTTTCCCTGTGTGTGTGCCCAGGAATCGAACCCTGGTAATATGTATCACAGCTCGTAAGCGTATCCACTACAGCGGGACAAGCGGATTACAAGTTCATCGTGGTCTACTGGGCGAGCTTACTGGCTGTCAATCATAAGACCCCAGATTCGACTCCCGCTACACCACGATACACACACACACACACACACACACACACACATAAATATAAACTCACACTTATAAATGTTATATAAAAATAAACGCAAACAACAATTCAGGTAAATTCTTTTTTTCATTACAACGACAAACCGTGAACTCTTGCGAGAGAACGAGAGACTTGAGAGATAATGAGAGACACTATATCAAGAGATATTAGGCGGTGTCTCCGAGATAGCAAGAGATATCATAAAAGGCTCTCCATGCCACTGGGAGACGCTAGGAGACACTGAGAGACACTAGGAGACATTGGGAGACACTAGGAGACATTGGGAGACACTACGACACAGGGAGACACTGGGAGACACTAGGAGACACTGAGAGACACTAGGAGACACTGGGAGACACTGTAAATCTTTAACGTCGAACGGAGAGACTGGGAGACGCCCAGCAGCTTTGAGACAATACGAGACAAGTATGGATAGACGCTTCAAACTGTTTCTCAGACTACGAGACAGGGACTATATACAAGATTTTAAAAGAGATAAGACATTAGGAAAATCGAGACAGTGAGACATTAATTAAGAGACTGTAAAAGGTCTGTGAAATTTACGAGAGAGATTCCCAAACCGCACGAGACAATGGTATAAACTAAGAGACAAAGAGAAATACTACAATGCAAACCATTATGAGATACTGTGAGATTACACTATAAGCAGTGATATACGGCTTGGGATTAAGCGGTACAACGAGAACATATTACGAGACACCGCGAGACGTTGTATGACCCTACAAACCACTGCGAGACAATACACGAAGAGATGCGACGAGACACTGAGAGAGATGCTATGAGATATTAAGAGAAGCAGTGAAACACAACGAGACCAATTTTCATATACTTCCAGACTTTTATAAGTGTCGGGAATAAGACTTACGCCAGATATACTGTTGTCTGTTTAGACTTTGTCTGTTGTTTGTTTGTTTTTTCCCCTGTCGGGTCTTGTCTGTGTTCTCTGTTGTGTCTTGTCTGTTGTGTGTGTGGTTCCGTTACTGCTGACTTGTCTGTGCTTCTCTTGAATCTGATGTCTGTTATAAATTGTCCTCTCTCTCTCTCTCTCTCTCTCTCTCTCTCTCTCTCTCTCTCTCTCTGTTGTCTTGGATGTTCTCTGGCGCATCTGTTGGTCTGTTGTGCCCGCCGAATCTACGTCAAGTAACGTTCGTCTGTGAAGCCTCAGGGTATAAGCTCCGTCTGTCTGTCTGTCTAGGGGACCCAGTGTCTGTGTAAACCTGCTTTATCTGTTATGCCTTTAGGAATATTGTCTGTTTTATCTACAAAGGCCTGTTATGTCTGTTAGAACCCCATGTCTGTTATGTCTGGAGGTGGGAAGGAGGGTGGTTGGGGACGAAATGTGTTTGTTATGTCTGAGGGAACCCCATGTCTGTTATGCCTGGGTGAGGCTATGAAACTGAAATGCTGGAGAAATTGGATCTGGGGCGGAGTGAGGATTTGGAGCGAATGTCTGGGTAAGATTGTAAGGAGGAGGAGGAGGACGAGATGTGTGTGTGTGTGTGTGTGTGTGTGTGTGTGTGTGTGTGTGTGTGTGTGTGGGAGGAGGAGGCCAGGTCCTGCCGCTGGGATAGATAGAGGTAGGGATGTAGATAGACAGGGATAGGGCAAGGTGATCTGCCGGTCCACATCTTCTCGAAGGACTGAGTGAATCCAGTGGATGGATCTTCAAACACGAGCGTGAAGAATGAAAGTACAAATTATAAAAGGGATTATTTTTTTGCGTGTATGAGGCAAGATGGAAAACATAAGAGAATCAAGACTGGGAAAAGGATTCTTAAATCCATGAAAATGTGATAATTACATATATTAATCCATGTCCGTCACGGCTGAGGCTAATACAGTGTAGGTGAACACCAACACATCCAGTATGGGTCTGCTACAACGAACAATAACAGTTCGTATTTCACTATAACCCCGTCGACGTCCATAGTTGTAGAATGTTGTCATTCAAACCCCGCAAAGTGAAATGGTGGAACCTTCCTCCTCAACCATACAGTGATACACAACGGACTGTTTACACGGAAGAGCCAGGAGGCCTGTTTACACAAAGCCGCCCCTAGCCTACAGTGATATACATAGTTTACACAGAGGACCCAGTGTATGATGGCTGTATAATACAGTACCGACGGAAGTCCCGTGGATCTATTCTTCGCTGGAAGGTATACAAACCGGATTAAATGACATCATACAAATTCTACTATTTGAGATGGGGGGGAGGGGGCTCCTCCAGAGAGGTCGTACTGTCTTGCTCAAGGGTCGTACTGACGTGTTCAATGGTCGTACTAACGTGCTCAAGGATCGTACTGACGTGCCTAAGGGCCGTGCTAACGTGCTCAAGGATCGTACAGACGTGCTCAAGGGCCGTACTGACGTGTTCAAGGATCTTACCTTGTCATCCGTCGTCCTTGTGGGCTGCAACTTCTAAGCGACGTGAATCAGTCAAAAGTTTCACAGAAACGTTTCTAAATACGTCGACATCCGATAATTGGCTGGAGACTCCTGTCTACCCGGACCTGGCCGACAGAGGTCGGGTGAAATATGTAAACACCAAGTCCGTTTCCGTTCACTAAGTCTTATGCTGCATAAAGTACACATTATCAGATTGATTCGTTTCTATTTTTTTCCTGGGGGTACTAAAAGCAAAGAGATTTCATATTTCACACGTTCTCCATGACTATCTATGTCAAAAGACATGACAAAGTGGTTAAAGATAGAGAAGCTAAAGTCACGTTGATAAAAAACGAACACCTTTGAAAACGAACGCGTTTCAAATCTTTTTGTACACAATCAATTTTTACGATCAATCCCTATTGTTTTCAGACACTAACGTACGTTCTTTTTTTAATTCACGTAATTACTTATCATTGTTTTTATTTACTACAACAACAAAAAGATCAGAATACTTTTGTGCGTTTCTGAAATGTTAAAAAAAAAAAAAAAATCATTCGGTTCCTCTCGTGACGCGGCTGAAGTCCATCAGCGGAAAAATCAGAATAGAGGAAATTTGTAATCTGTGTTTTGATTGGCTCACGGCCCGCTGACCACTAACCACGGGTGGCATTTCAAACTTATTTACATTTAGGAATGTTCCATGGGTTGTGATAGGAGGTTATCAATAATGGTGGTGGAGTACGACTGAATATAACTTAAATCATTGATTAAGGTACGACAACCCTTGATCACGACGGTACGACCTTTGAGCACGGCGGTACGACCATTGACCACGACGGTACGACCCTTGAGCACGACGGTAAAACCCTTGACCACGACGGTACGATCCTTGAGCACGACGATACGACCCTCGAGCACAACAGTAGGATCATCAAACACGACGGTACGACCCTTGGGCACGACTGTACGACTCCTAAGACACACTGACCTAGCCTCTGACCTGGGAATTAAGCGCTACGTCAAAAGACCTAGGTCATCGTAAGGACGCAACAAGGGTTGAGCACAGCACGGTACGACCACAGCCGAACCTGGTCGTGTATCCATCAATTCGACCTGACAGCCATGTGTGTGTGTGTGTGTGTGTGTGTGTGTGTGTGTGTGGTATAGGGGCAACCACACTCCTACACCACAATAGGACTGAGGGTAGATGGGTGTGGTGAGGGGCGTCTTCACCTCCTGTAGGGGAAGGAGGCGAGGGGACAGAGAGAGAGAGAGAGAGAGAGAGAGAGAGAGAGAGAGAGAGAGAGAGAGAGAGAGAGAGAGAGAGAGAGAGAGAGAGAGAGAGAGACCTGGCAGGGGGCCATGACATTTTCCTCGGGGTCGTCCAAAAGGCAGGAACCACAACACAGTCATCTTCATTACCTAGATGGAGGCTCCATCATCATCCCCCCATCTCCCCCCCCTCCCCGACCAGCCACCGATGTTGCCACTTGAGGTTCATGTAAATATCCCAGTGTGTGTGTGGACCATGTCGGGTCAGGGATCATGTGCACATCAACTAGATGTGTACACACACTGCGTGTCTCTGTCTATGTGTACCTGAGTGTGTGTGTGTGTGTGTGTGTGTGTGTGTGTGTGTGTGTGTGTGTGTGTGTGTGTGTGTGTATTTGTTGAAGAAGTATCTGAATACATCTATTTACCGATCTATCTATCTATCTGTCTATCTATCTATCTATTTCTCTGCATGAGGTCAGAGGCTATGACGGTGGAGGTTACCTACTGACAGAGTCTGTGTTTACAAGCACATCTACCGGCCATACTAACCTACCATGTTATGGTATGTACTACCATGATGACCAGGTAATATACTGGGTCAGAGGAAGGACTGAAAGATAACATTGTAATATCCCTGGTATTGCTAGGTACCCCCGGTATTGCTCTCTCTCTCTCTCTCTCTCTCTCTCTCTCTCTCTCTCTCTCTCTCTCTCTCTCTCTCTCTCTCTCTCTCTCTCTCTCTCCTTAGGCTATCTCCCCCCCACCCACTCACTCCTCCCCTCCCCAGTCTAGTTCCCCCTCCCCAGACACCCCCCTCACACACACACACACACTACAATCAGCTGCAGGCGAGGCCTTTGTGCTCACTCCTAAGTCCCCGAGCCACGCGCGCCTTTCCATCTGATACATAAATATCTACAAAGTCTACCTAATCAGCCAGGTTTATAGGGAGGGGGGAGGGGAGAGGGGGGAGAGGGGTGGGGGGGAAGGGGGATGGGGGCAGGTCATACGCCCGCGGAGCCGCGACCTCAAACAGCATGAGTGATCACAAGGACGCCCACAATGCATCTTTGTTCCAAGCGAAGCTCTTGGCCCGGGGGGGGGGGGGGGGGGGCGTGAGGGGGGGGGGTTGGTTGGTCATGGAGAAGTGGACCGAGAATCAATTGAGGGGAGTTGTGGCTAAGGTGCAGTGTGTCCCTGTGTGTGTGTGTGTGTGTGTCTTCTGACACACGTAAACATTACACTCACATCGACTGCTCTATCTATGGTCTACATCTATCGTCTGTATGTATATATCGATCATGGACATCTATCGTCTATATGTATGTATATATCGATCATGGACATCTATCGTCTATATGTATGTATATATCTATCATGGACATCTATCGTCTACATCTATCGTCTATATATATCTATCTATCTATCATGGCCATCTATCGTCTATAGCTATCGTCTACATGAACCGTCTATATTTGCCATTGGAATGCGATGAGTTTCATTCCCCACAAAAAAAAAAAAAAATAGATTGAAATTCGACACACTGTTGTCCCTATAGCTTGAATAATCTTTTGTCTTTTTAAAGTTTTTTCTTTGTCTCTTATCTCACCTGCTGGGGGGTTGGGTCCAGTTTACTGACACTGGGTGATGAACAGTTGATCAATCAACCTATGGCGTGGCTCGTGTCTGGCCAGCACGCACGCACGCACGCACGCCCCCACGTGAGGGGGGGGGAACGTGTTCACGAACATCAGTGAACACGTTCAATTCTTTTCTCTCAGCAAGTCTGTCTGTCTAGAATTTCCGTCTAACGTGAGGTCAGAAACCGTCTGTCTCTTTGAGTGGGGAAGACGAGGGGTGGGGGGGGAGGGAGGTGTTGAACACCACTCCCCCGCTCTAGATGACCTTGACCTTTGACCTTAACTCTTCCTGCCATGTCTTTGTTCATTGGCCCGTGTCTTTCCCCCCACCAATCGTCCAAGGTCTTTGCTACCAGACCCCCCCAACTCTTGTTAACGGACCATTCCCTGCCCTCACGTTCGTGTGTGTGTGTGTGTGTGTGTGTGTGTGTGTGTGTGTGTGTGTGTGTGTGTGTGTGTGTGTGTTGTGTGTGTGTGTGTCGGTGATTACATTAAACATGTTATCTCGTGGTGTTATCTTATCTGCTCTGATATGTCAGGATAGCAGACACCAACCTGAGAGTCTGGTGTTTATTTGTGTTTGTTTGAACAAGCATTGCTTCTGCTGTTGTTGTTGTTGTTGTTGTTGTTGTTGTTGTTGTTGTTACACACCTGAGCCACACCTGTTCATGTGTTCATCCCACACCTGTGTTCAGGGAGGGAGAAAGTGTGTCATAATAACCAGGGATAAATCATTCATTTCCCTATTTCGTGCAGTTCTTATGGCCCTTTAAATTCTCAAACGTTATTTGCATATTGAACTTCTCATATAAATCACGTATAGCTAATTTATACCTCATTCCCACCCCTCTACCTTGGGGGGGTTGGGGGGGGCGTGGAATGTTCACTGACCCACCCCCAACACCCTACTATTATCCCCTTCTACCACACCCCCATCACCCCAGACACACCCCCACCACCCCAGAAACACCCACATCCCCAGACACACCCCCACCACCCCAGACACACCCCACACCCCCAGAAACACCCCCACCACCCCAGAAACACCCCACCACCCCAGACACACCCCCACCACCCCAGACACACCCCAACACCACCCCAGACACACCTCCACCACCCCAGACACACCCCCACCACCCCAGACACACCCCCAACACCCCAGACACACCTCCACACCCCCAGAAACACCCCCATCCCCCCACAAAACATTCACAATCGTTGTGTTTTCCACATTTTTCAACATCATCTTCCCACTGCTCTCACACTTCACTGAGTCTCACAATGTGAGCCAGACGAGGTAGACCGGAGGGCGGGGAGGGGGCGGGGCGGGGCGGGGCGGGGCGGCCCCCAAGCTCTATATTCCCCCGGAGACCATGGAGCAACGAGGACAGCTCTACACCACCACTACCACCATCACCATCACATCACCACCACCATCACATCACCACCACATCACCACCACCATCACAACACCACCACCATCACCATCACCATCACCACCACCCCCAGCAGGAGATATATAGAGCTGCTGGCCCCCAGGAGCTCTACGCTGGGGGGGGGGGGGCAAGCAGGGAACCAGCGCCTCGGCTTTTGTGTTGGCATAAAGAGAAGGATTATCCTGACGGTGCTTTACCCGTTACATATCGCTACAATCACACGCCTTCACTACCGTATTACTCCTGAGGCACGCCCCCTCCCACCCCCCACCATCCCCACCCCCCACGAAATCCCTACCAACCCAATGGTGTTTTGAAGTCGGCAAGTTAGCTGGTGGTGGGTGTGGGCGGAGGTGGGTGTGGGGGGAGGTGGGCGGTGGTGGGTGTGAGAGGAGGTGGTGGGTGTGGTTTGTGTGAGGGGGAGGAGGTGGTGGGTGTGGTTTGTGTGAGGGGGGGAGGTGGTGGGTGTGGTTTGTGTGAGGGGGAGGAGGTGGTGGGTGTGGTTTGTGTGAGGGGGAGGAGGTGGTGGGTGTGGTTTGTGTGAGGGGGAGGAGGTGGTGGGTGTGGTTTGTGTGAGGGGGAGGAGGTGGTGGGTGTGGTTTGTGTGAGGGGGAGGAGGTGGTGGGTGTGGTTTGTGTGAGGGGGAGGAGGTGGTGGGTGTGGTTTGTGTGAGGGGGAGGAGGTGGTGGGTGTGGTTTGTGTGAGGGGGAGGAGGTGGTGGGTGTGGTTTGTGTGAGGGGGAGGAGGTGGTGGGTGTGGTTTGTGTGAGGGGGAGGAGGTGGTGGGTGTGGTTTGTGTGAGGGGGAGGAGGTGGTGGGTGTGGTTTGTGTGAGGGGGAGGAGGTGGTGGGTGTGGTTTGTGTGAGGGGGAGGAGGTGGTGGGTGTGGTTTGTGTGAGGGGGAGGAGGTGGTGGGTGTGGTTTGTGTGAGGGAGAGGAGGTGGTGGGTGTGGTTTGTGTGTGTGGAGGGGGGGGGTGTGGTCCGTGTAAAGCGAAGGGTCCGCGGAAACAATGAGACTGTAAAATGGCCAAGGAGAGGTGGGAGAGGTGGGAGAGGAGGTGGGAGAGTAGGAGGGAGAGGTGGGAGAGTGGGAGAGGAGGTGGGAGAGTGGGAGGGAGGTGGGAGAGTGGGAGAGGAGGTAGATTTAGACACTTATTTCACAGTGGAACACACAAGTCTGGCGGGCGGAACTGATGAGGTTATTTGTTTAATTAAGTCTTTGTTAGTTCATTTCTTGGAGATTATTTTCTCCCTCCTCCTCCTCCAAAACAGGATCTTCTTGTAGTTGCTATTACCCCAGCCGTGTGCATCTTGTCTTGCAGTCTTGGAGTTACAGCCTCTGTTTATCTTTATATTTTTTTACTTGACTCTGTTCTCCACGTCTCTGTTGGAGATATATATATATTTTTTTTCTCTTCATCTTCCCGTTTGCACGTAGCGCCTACTGTTGTAATCTCCTGTTGGCGTTTGTCTTACGTGGCCAACGGGAGGAGGGGCCCTCCTGTCTATCCTGTCGACTGTTGACTGTCTGTTACTCTGTCTGTCTGTGTCTGTCTGTGTCTGTCTGTCTGTCTGTCTGTGTCTGTCTGTGTCTGTCTGTCTGTCTGTCTTCCAACGTAAACTTCATGTTTCATGAGTGCGTCCATACAGACATTCATCATATCCTCCTCATGAATATATACACCCATCCTTAGAGTGCGTTGTCCTCGTGAGAGAGAGGAGGATGTTCCAGTTAGAGTGCGTTGTCCTCGACGCGAGGGGATGTCCTCGTCAGAGTGCGTTGTCCTCGTTAGAGTGCGTTTGTCCTCAACACGAGGGGATGTCCTGGTTAGAGTGCGTTGTCCAGGATATGACGGAGCTGCCAAGGTAAGTGTGTTGGGAGAGTAGCCGGCGGGCTGAGCGAGCGAGCGAGTGAGCGGCTGGATGGTTCGTTGGGAGAGAGCGAGTGCGTTCGGCCTGCCTCAGCATCACCAGACTCCCAACACTGCGGCAGTAGAGTGCGGTGACCGGGACACACACACACACACACAATAACAGACATACATCACCCCTCCCCCCTGGCTAATAGAGGGGGGGAGGGGCTCCCCTCCCCCCCATCTCCTCCCCGAACCCTCAGCTCCCCATTCCAAACCTCAGCAGGATGGTGTAAGGGGGGGGAGCGGGGGGGGGGGGGGAGAGGGGGCAGTGCCCCTAGTTAGGTGGGGGTGGGGGAGGGGGGGGCACTGTCCCCTGGCTATTGAGGAAGGGGGATGGAGGGGGGCCCGCGGCTTCTCCTCCCCCCCCCCCCACCTACGCGGCGGCCTTCAGCAGTCGACCTGAAGGCCAGGGCTTAACTAACCCCCCCACCCCAACCCCAGCAACCCCCCCACCAACCCCCTCTCTCCATCGTGCCCGTCACCCAGTCCCCTCCTCCTGTGTAGTCACGTCTGCCCCCGTCCAGGGAAGTCTAGCCCCCCCACCCCCACCCACCCCTTCCCAGGGGGAGATCTCTCCGACGTATTCTCTCTCTCTCTCTCTCTCTCTCTCTCTCTCTCTCTCTCTCTCTCTCTCTCTCTCTCTTTATTTTCTCTCTTTAGCGGAGACTTTGTCGCATTCCACGTTGAGGGGGAGGTGGGGGGAGGGGGAGGGGGGCGCTGCTGCTGGGGAAGGAGGAAGGGGGGAGGGGGCGGCGTTCCCCCCCCTTCCTCCTGGTGTACACGACGTCCAGGAAGGGTTGAAACAAACAAACCACTGCGACATTTACAATGTGTGAAAACTGTGTGTGTGTGTGTGTGTGTGTGAGAGAGAGAGAGAGAGAGAGAGAGAGAGAGAGAGAGAGAGAGAGAGAGAGAGAGAGAGAGAGAGAGAGAGAGAGAGAATATGAGAAAGAATGAGAGAGTGAGAGAATGAGAGAGTGAGAGAATATGAGAGAGAGAGAGAGAGAGAGAGAGAGAGAGAGAGAGAGAGAGAGAGAGAGAGAGAGAGAGAGAGAGAGAGAGAGAGAGAGAGAGAGAGAGAGAGAGAGAGAGAGAGCACTAGCCCAAACTTAAAGAGGAACTCCCGAGGACAACAGAAGAGGCGAGTCCAAGCCTCTCTTACTGCAGCCATCAGGCAGACCAGTCACTGCTGAAGGAGCCGAGGGGGTATCCTACTACAGGAGGTGGTGGGTGGAGGTCCTGCTGTACCTGTAGGATACAAGCGGGTGGTGGTGTAGGAGGAGGAGGAGGAGGAGGGCGGCGGTGGTGGGCTGACCACGTCTGGAGATGAGGATCCTTCAGCACAAGGTTCCCCAGGGGGAGGACTTTACCCCTTCCTGACTACTACTGACGGCGGAGGGTAATGAGGACCTTCTCTACTAACACCTCCTGACGAAGGGTTGACTGACGAAGGAGAGACTGTGAGGACGGTGGATGAGGGAGATACAGTGTGAGGGTTGATCCTGCTGTCCTGGTCTTCCTCCTCATCCACCACCTCATCGTATGAGGAAGGGGGGGGGACCAGAGCCCAGGGTGGGGGGGGGTGTGACGACGACGACGGGAGAGCTGGGGGTGAGTGACCCTGGGCGGTGAGGAGGTCATGATGTCACGGTCGGCATCGGGTCATGTGAAGGGGGTCTTATATAGGAGGGGAGGAGGGAAGGGGTCAGGTCAGGTCAGTCAGCGGTCATGACCCACGTCCTCGTTGTCCTTCCCCCACCCACCCACCTCCCCTCCCACCTCCCTTCTTTAGAGAAGGGAAAGGGGGGAGGGGGGCGGCGCATGGCAGAGAGGAGTAAGTGTGTCTGCCATGCATGGAGGGAGTGGAGGGAGGGAGTGAGTCTGCCATGCATGGAGGGAGTGGAGGGAGGGAGTGAGTCTGCCATGCATGGAGGGAGTGGAGGGAGGGAGTGAGGCTGCCATGCATGGAGGGAGGGAGGGAGGGAGGGAGGTGTGCCTGGGGAAGGCACCGCAGGAGGGCTCCTCCTACTGCAGCAGTAGCTGGCCGCCCTCGGCCACACGCCAGCTTTAAGGGAGGCGCTGCTGGTGGCTGGACCAGCGCGCGCCTCCCACCCACGCCACACCACCACGCCTTACACCCGGCCCTTACACCCACGCCACACCACGCCTTACACCCGCCCCTGATACCCTACACCCAACGAAACACCCGCATCATGACACCTAATACATGCACCACGACACATCACATCTCCACCAGACGACACACAACACCTACAACCCCAGCGTTGTCTCCACACACAACACCTACAACCCCAGCGTTGTCTCCACACACAACACCCACAACCCCAGCGTTGTCTCCACACACAACACCCACAACCCCAGCGTTGTCTCCACACACAACACCTACAACCCCAGCGTTGTCTCCACACACAACACCCACAACCCCAGTGTTGTCTCCACACACAACACCCACAACCCCAGCGTTGTCTCCACATACAACACCAACCCTTTCTATACCACCTACTCTATGTATATACCACCCATTCTATACCACCTACTCTATGTATATACCACCCATTCTATACCACCTAATCTATGTATACCAGCCATTCTATACCACCTAATCTATGTATACCAGCCATTCTATACCACCTAATCTATGTATACCACCCATTCTATATCACGTAATTTATATAGACACTGTACAACACAGACAATACACTACGTCCCCACGTTCAATGCTGGGAACACAGACTACACCTTTATTTTTTTCCCCTTTCTTCTTCTTCTTCTTCTTCTTCAGTCTTGCCAACTTCAGACTTGCCCTCTCAGGCTACTCCTGCTTGCCTGCCTGCCTCAGACTTGGTGCCGGATAGGTCAGCTTTACAGAAAGGCTTAAATAATCATGCTGTTCTCAAGCTGTGCACTGAATGAAGTTTGAATAATTAAGGTGTTTCCCCCCCAGATCAGGGAGGGAACACAAGGCTACACCAGTGTGCCTCGTTTCTCAAGCTGTGAGGGACTGAATGAAGTCTAACACAAAAAAAAAAGAGGAGGAAGCCGCCAATTTCAAGTCTTGCGAACGTCTGATCCCATTACTTAAACACTGTATCTCGGTCGTGCCAATTACGACATCCTTTTTTCCTCTAATCACCACAGACGATGTAATATGCGATACCCAGTTAGAACACGTTCTAACCACACACACACACACACAGCAAATGACCATTCCAATTGCAGCCTTCATCCTATTTATTACACACACACACACACACACACACACACACACACACACACACACACACACACACAGACTGTAATCCAACATGCCAATTTCAGCAGACACTCGTCAACTACCGCAAACAACCAACCCATTTCACAACATTCCAAATCATCAATGGGATATCAATTACCACGCGGCGGACCATTAACTACCCGATAACACTTTCTACAAATTACCCCCACCAATTAACAGAACCAATTAACAAAACTACACAACTCATAACAACAGCCTAACCTCCCCCCACCCAACCCCCTCCAAAAAAGGGGGTATTTGTATGAAATAAGATATTTACATTATGTATGAAGGGGAGAACGAACACAGGCCTACTTCCTCTTTGAAGAACAGCTTCTGAGAAGACGAGTCAAGAAGCTTTAAATAAGCGTGTAAGCTTTGGGCCACTATGGACTGCCCCCTTCCACCCCCAACTCACTACCCTACCCCCCCGTCCCCCCAGCTCGTCTCCTAAGCGCTCCCCAACCATGCGACCTTTGTTCTATTCTATCAATCGTAGAAGTGTCCTCCTTATCGTGCCAAAGGACCAAACTTTCTTTTTTTTGTAACCAGCCTCCTGTGTGCGATAGTGTCAAATGCTTTCTGGTAGTCCAAATACAGAGAACCCACCCAGCCTTCTATCCCAAGACAGAGCTCACTCTCTCGTGGAAATGTACGAGGTTTGTGATGTGTCTCATTCATTCTAAAGACATTCATTCATTCATTCACTTCATGAATATCATGAAGATTATAAGGGCCAAGACCCATCAATATTCGGGGTATTCATTTCTCTCCAAATATTCCTCCAACCTTTTCAAAGACCTGTTCCCCCCCCCCCCCCCATCTGATCTTCTTAATTGTTGTGGCTGTACTGTGTGTGTGTGTGTGTGTGTGTGTGTGTGTGTGTGTGTGTGTGTGTCCCACCCACTGTGAAAAACAGCCCTGAACTTGTTCTTCAGTTCCTCACACATTCTGAAACCCTACATGACACATCGCTCTGAACTACCCCCCCACCTCCCCCCCTTTTCACCTGACCACCACCACCACCTCCTCTTCAACAACCACTTAACTAACAATGGTAGAAACTATGGGTGGGTCATGTATTTCTTCTCCCCAGCCTCGCCCACCATAGTCCTTTTTTCCCAGGCTTTCTCTGTTCTTCATTCCCTCTTCCTTCTTTCTCCTCCTGCTGTTCTTGTTCTCGTTCTCCTGTTCTCTTGAGGGATGTTCTTCACCACAGAACACCGGCCGACATCTTCCGCTCGTTCCGACACTTTATTTCTCTACTTGAGAGAGAGAGAGAGAGAGAGAGAGAGAGAGAGAGAGAGAGAGAGAGAGAGAGAGAGAGAGAGAGAGAGAGAGAGAGAGAGAGAGAGAGAGGCAGTTGTCTACTGCCACCTGCCGAGACATAGTGATAGTGGGGGTATGATACAGTCAGTGTATCAATTTGTGTAATTTCGTCAACTACACACACACACACATATACATATATATAATATCACTCTTACAAGAAATTACTCCATTATCAAATAATTACGTAGGCCTCGCGCTAACTCTGAGCTACACACACACACACACACACACACGCACATATATATATATATATATATATATATATATATATATATATATATATATATATATATATATATATATACATATATATATAACCCTTATCGATGGTAATTGATAAAAAATAAACACGTTTTGAAAACATTCGTCAATGAGTCTTTCAAAATTTAGCGTTCATTATGTATCCTTTTTCTTTTCTTTTCATTTGTTTCCACAAGAGTTATGGTCGGAAAATTGTTTCTTTGTGGTTCTTTCTACCCGGGGGGATGGGATGGGATGGGATGGGATGGGTCCCATCCCACTGTGGTGCATTTCAATCTCCCATTCAATTTAACAGGACG
The DNA here is from genome assembly GCF_036320965.1 of Panulirus ornatus. Classification (NCBI taxonomy): domain Eukaryota; kingdom Metazoa; phylum Arthropoda; class Malacostraca; order Decapoda; family Palinuridae; genus Panulirus; species Panulirus ornatus. Next base: position 6,252,662 of record NC_092288.1, on the reverse strand, counting down.
CGGGTAATTTCATGTTAATTGTTAACTGCTGTTTTATTACCAACATAGTAATGATTTTTAACATTAAACGTTTGATATACATTTGAAAAAAAAAAGAGTGTATATAATTCTTATACACATCAGTGATAAATTAAAAAAAAAATAAACATCATTATTTGAAATAGTTTAATAAATATTTTTTATTTATCAATGAATCGCGTAACGTAGCCAGTGGCCATATTTTCATTTATCATTTGTAATACAGTATTGTATTTGAGTGGTGACAAAGGCCAACCCACCATGCATTGTCTAATGTCTATATCCTTAAACTGTTAAGGTCATAGCAATTTTGCAAAATCTAAATTTGAGATAATAAAAATTGTGTGACTTGATAAAGAAAATAAATAAAGGATTTTGGTTTGATAAGTGAAATATATATATATATATATATATATATATATATATATATATATATATATATATATATATATATATATATATATATATAACCAATTTATAGCTAAAATCCACATTTACCAATTTGGTAAGAAAAAAATGTTTTTTATTGATCATATTATTCTATTTTTTCGTTTTTTCTTTCCCATAATTCCTTCAAAACACCATTTCGTGACCACTATCGCCACAACATCAATTTCATGACCAAAATTCTCTACAACGTCAATTGTGTTCGTATTATCCACTATCCACATACACCAGTTCGCAATTTCCAACAATGCACACACGTCTCTCTTTGCCCAAAAAACACCAATTTCGTTACAGTTATCATATTACGTTATCATCATCATCATCCACCACAAACATCAATAAACATGACTTTCTGTGTCACTCTTACACAACATCAGCAATTTGGTGTCGTAAGCCCGCCTCCCTGGGGGATGGGGGAGGGGGGGATAGAGATGTACCCCAGTTGCACACGTACCCAATACATCAAGCTAGGTTATCCTGCACACCACAACACCGCTGGGGTTAGGCTGGGGTAGGGGGTGAGGTTGGACTGGGGCAGGGGGGTGGCGTTGGGCTGGGGTACGGCTGGGATAGGGGGGTTTGCGGGTTGGGCTGGGGTAGGGGGTGAGGTTGGGCTGGGGTAGGGGTGAGGTTGGGCTGGGGTAGGGGGTGAGGTTGAGCTGGGGTACAGGGGTGTTGGGCTGGGGTTTTCTGGGATAGGGGGGTTTGGGGTTTGGGCTGGGTAGGGGGTGAGGTTGGGCTGGTATATGCAGTACCAACCCCACAATCATATGTTAAACATAGTAATATTTCCACAAGCGAAGCAGCGAGCAAGCCTGGAACATACTGGAAGGGAAGCTGGAACATAACAAGACGTCTGAAGAACACTGGAACGACCCTAGAACACATTGGAACAAACCTAGAACACTGTAATGCAATCCTAGATAGGAATGAAGTCTAGAACATTCTGGAACAAGCCTGGAACATACTGGAACACGTCTAGAACATACTGGAACACGCATGGAACACACTGGAACACGTCTGGAACATACTGGAACACGTCTGGAACATACTGGAACACGCATGGAACATACTGGAACACGTCTGGAACATACTGGAACACGCATGGAACACACTGGAACACGTCTGGAACATACTGGAACACGTCTGGAACATACTGGAACACGCATGGAACATATTGGAACACGCATGGAACATATTGGAACACGTCTGGAACATACTGGAACAAGTCTGGAACACGCCTGGAACATACTGGAACACGTCTGGAGTGAAGACAAGGGAATCATGGACAATTCAAAGCAAAAAAAAAGAGAGCCAACGAAGCAAATTGTCAAATCCAGAAGTAATTACAGCGACCAATCTAATTACTCCACCAGTCAATTGAAGGATGACTGAATGAGAATGATTAACGAAGGATCGGGGGGGGGGGGGGGGTAAGACGGTTCAACGATAACTGGGTTATTAGCTTCATTGAGGACTGGGTCAGGAGGTTCAACGAGGGGTTGGATACGCGGCCTATGTGTTCAACGAAGAGATTATTTGTATGGATAGCGAAGTCTGCAACAGTAGGTTCAACGAAGATCAGATCAATACTTTCAATGAGTTTTGAGTCATCGGGTTTAATGATGGGTGGAAACATATCATTCAAGTGCCAACAGTAAAATTAGTATAGTAACAACAGGGACCAACGGTAAGATCATTACAGTGCCAACAGGGGCCAACGGTAAGATCATCATAGTACCAGCAGGGACCAACGGTAAGATCATCACAGTAACAACAGGGGCCAACAGTAAGATCATTACAGTGCCAACAGGGACCAACGGTAAGATCATCACAGTACCAACAGGGGCCAACGGTATGATCAGTACAGTGCCAACAGGTTCAACGGTTGTGTCAGTCCCCACACCGTTGTATAAAGGAGCGCTGCTTCACCTTGTAGCTAGAACTGGGTCGTATAATATGTACCCACAGCGCTAAACTCTTCCTTGATTCTGATTCGTTGAACGCTCGTTAAAGAGAAATATGACGCTACATTTTCGTGTTGACTCGCTTTCGTTGAACGCAGCTTGAGCAGGAATACACTTCTCGTTTTCTTGGACTTTTCGGTCATTAAACTATCGTTGATCGTTATTAGCTCACTTCATGCTGTTTCTGAATCGTTAAACGCACGTTCAACGACATCGGTACACTTCTCGTTGGTTTCCAATTCGTTAAACGCTCTCGGTGAACGCTAGAGTTATTCCTAACTACGATCATGTTTTTTTTTTTTTCCCCCGTCTACTCGTTAGTTAGAGAGAGAGAGAGAGAGAGAGAGAGAGAGAGAGAGAGAGAGAGAGAGAGAGAGAGAGAGAGAGTTCTAAATTTACACCCAACAGGAATTACCTATAAAATTAGGTTCTCATTATAATAACACGACCAAGGAATTCAACTATTATTTAAAGACGTATTTTCTTTACAGCCAATAATAACATTATAAAGATGAAAAACAAGGGTTATATATATATATATATATATATATATATATATATATATATATATATATATATATATATATATGTGTGTGTGTGTGTGTGTGTGTGTGTGTGTGTGTGTGTTTTAGTAAGGTCTGGGTAAATACAACAGAAAACGGGGGGGAAATTAAATCTATACGAAAACAACCATTAAATGTCTCTTTACAGTCTTATGTCTTTAAAAGAATATCATAATACCCCATGGTGTAATATTCTTCAAACAGCCATGATCTTCCCTCTTAAATAAAAAAAAAATATATATATATAAATATATATATATATATATATATATATATATATATATATATATATATATATATATATATATATATATATATATAAATGTTCTAATCTCACGAGAGGAGTGTGGGTTCGAAACCCCCAGCATAACGTTCGCTGGCTCAAGTTCCACCTGGCGCAGACAAGGTCTCGACCCGCGCTGGCGTTCCATCTTACCAACTCTCCTTTTTATCAGCTCCCCAATACTAGGCTAAGCTTACGTGATTCAACTTCAAGCTTTATGGGAAAGCTGTCAGCTTATTTCAGTCACTTTCTCTCCCCCACAAAAATAAGACATGATTTTTTTTTCTATTTTTTCTTCTTTACGGGAGTTGCTTATGGAAATGTGTGTGTGTGTGGCTGAGGCGAGGCGATGTGGTAATACATGTTTAATCATTGGGTCGCTGGCAACACCGACCAATGGAGTGTTCTGTTTATAATTTATCGTCATTGAGTTACTAATTATGTTCACCTTCTGTGGCGGGAATTCCTTTTCATACTACTACTACTACTACTACTACTACTACTACTACTACTACTACTACTTCTGCTACTACTACTACTACCATTTTTACTACAACTGTTACTACAACTACTACTATAATACAACTTTTTGTTTACCATTATTACAATTATCATTATCACTTCCGATGTTAACCTCGAAGTAATTATTGCTACAACCACCACCACCACCACTACCAACATTAATGTTTACCACAATCCACAACCACACTGTACAACCCTCACCACACAACCACACTGTACAACCCTCACCACACAACCACACTGTACAACCCTCACCACACAACCACACTGTACAACCCTCACCACACAACCACACTGTACAACCCTCACCACACAACCACACTGTACAACCCTCACCACACAACCACACTGTACAACCCTCACCACACAACCACACTGTACAACCCTCACCACACAACCACACTGTACAACCCTCACCACACAACCACAACAGTTACCCTGGCTGAAAGAAAGGCGTAATCCCCATGACTAGATCGGTCCGCCCAGAAAGGTCAGATTAGCATTATTTAAGACAGAGAAATGACATTTTCGTCTTCCTGGTTAAAGAAAGACATCAAGACCGGATTCCATCCGTCTCTCGATTCCTTTAATCTTCCGCCTTTACCTGTGACGTCATGGCGTTCACGAACGCTCCCGGATCCCACGCTGGATTATGGAGAAACACACACACACACACACACACACACACACACACACACACACACACCTAACTACAGTATATGATGCGTAAAGATCTTATATATATATATATATATATATATATATATATATATATATATATATATATATATATATATATATATATATAGGGAGTATTGGTGTTTCCAGCGATGATCCTGCAATCAGTGGGATTGCTTGGGCGTCTCTCAGCGGGATGGGAGGAAGGGAGGGAGGGAGGAGGGAGGCTACGCCCAAGCTGGGGGTCGGGTGGCGTCTCAGGCTTTAGCGTGAACCTGACTAAGCTGGTGGTGGCCAGGCTATGATTTACAGCATGACCGAGGCCGTGTCCTGCCTAAGCTGGTGGTGAAACTGTGATGACCAGGACCGCCTGCCGCTCTCTGACGTCATTTAACAGTAAACCGCGTTTTCTCGGGGAGAAAACGCGATGTCGGATCCTTTGTGTCTAAGGTGTTGGATCCTTTGTCAAAAGGTGTGGGATCCTTTCTGTCTAAGGTGTCGGATCCTCTTTATGAGGTGTTGGATCCTTTGTCAAAGGTGCGGGATCCTTTCTGCCTCAGGTGTCGGATCCACTGTATAAGGTGTCGGATCCTCTGTCTAAGGTGTTCGATCCTCTATATAAGGTATCGAATCCTCTATATAAGGTGTTGGATCCTCCACGTACGAGGAAGGTCTGGTCGACTGCAGGAGAGACGGTTAATTACCCCCCCCCCCCCTCTCCTCCTCCTCCTCCCAGGGTATTTTGACTCAATTGACGGCTGAAATCCCGGGTAATCCCCGATGGCGGGGATTACTGATCCTCCGTCTTAAGGAGTAATCCCTCGGGAGGAGCACGACCTCGAGCGAGCGCTGGCTTGAGGACGCCCTTGAGCGGCAGCTCCCCGCCTTGAGGGCCAGCAAGCACCGCCAGCAAGCTTGAGACAGAGCTCACTCCCCCTCCCCCCCACGTCAACTCCCCCCCGTCAACTTCCCCCACGTCAACTCTTCCCCCTCCCCCCCGCCCGTCAACTCCCATCCGTCCGTCCTCACAAATCGTACGACACCTTTAGAAAATCTCTAAAAAAAAAAAAAGGAAATTGGGATACAGAAATGAGTAGATCCCAAACACCTTTCATGATCCCAATTAGGGACCAAGGAGGCGACCGACCCCCCCCCCCACAGGTCGTACCACTGTATACACAGGTCGTACCACTGTATACACATGTCGTACCACTGTATACACATGTCGTACCACTGTATACACAGGTCGTACCACGGTATACAGGAGCCAAACTCACATTTACGAATATTTCGTCATCAATTTACAAGTCTGTATTTCACGAATACTTTATAGTCTTCTCATGTAAACATGCCAGGTGATGCGAGGCTACGTACACACACACACACACACACACACACACACACACACACACACCTGACTTGTGAGCAGCAATGCCCCGTCTGGAGCCACATGTAGCGCCATGTGTACACACCAGTCTTAGTACACAAGGTCTTGGGGTTTGACCCGCCACGTTTCACTACCTACCTGGCGAGGAGGAGGAGGAGGAGGAGGAGGAGGAGGAGCGGGTAGCCTGCTGCTCAAACAAGGTTGGGGGGAGGGGAAGGTGGAAGGGAAGGTGGAGGGGAGGAAGGGATGGGGGAGATGGTGGATGGGGAGGGGGAGTTTGTCTGAAGCCTGGTCTTAATAACCCACTAGCACCACACAACCACCTGTAATAACCCACTAGCACCATACAACCACCTGTAATAACCCACTGGCACCACACAACCACCTGTAATAACCCACTAGCACCACACAACCACCTGTAATAACCCACTAGCACCATACAACCACCTGTAATAACCCACTGGCACCACACAACCACCTGTAATAACCCACTAGCACCATACAACCACCTGTAATAACCCACTGGCACCACACAACCACCTGTAATAACCCAAGTACAAGCACAACATTAGGTGTAAATATGAGGGATTAAATAGATGGAAAAATAAAGGATGAAACGGAGTCCATCACTCAGTGTGGAAAAAACTGACTGGATGTTTACTGGCCAACTTATATAGGTAAATAAAAGAAAAGTATTTCTAAGATTGTTTTTAGAGAGAGAGAGAGAGAGAGAGAGAGAGAGAGAGAGAGAGAGAGAGAGAGAGAGAGAGAGAGAGAGAGAGAGAGAGAGAGAGAGAGAGAGATCCTCCGCTACCTTCTCTTTGCTTTAATTACTAATGGGTTATTTTGGTTGGGAGGGGAGGAAGGGGAAGAAGGAAGGGGTAGGGGAGGGGGACGGGATGGGGGATGGGTCGGCGCGGCGGTTGGGTACAGAAGGGGAGGTGAGGGAGGGGGGGAGGGAGGGGGTAAGTAAGGTGGGTAGGGGGGGGCGTGGAAGGGGGTGGGGGTGGGGGGAGAAGGGAGATCAAACAGAGGCAGGTAGGGAGCCAGATGACGTGGTACCGAAGATCAAAAGATTTCATCTCCCATTCACTCTCTCTCTCTCTCTCTCTCTCTCTCTCTCTCTTGCCCTGCCCTGCCCCTCCTCTCTCTCCCTGTACCCTCCCATCTACCTCTCCTTATACCCTCTCTCTCTCTCTCTCTCTCTCTCTCTCTCTCTCTCTCTCTCTCTCTCTCTCTCTCTCTCTCTCTCACCAGCTATATAGATTTAGGGTCGTGGAACGCTATTAATATCGTCCAGCAGACACCCCTCCTCACGGACCATCGGGGTCTCCCGTTTTCTGTTAATGTGCTGCCATGTGCTCCCTCCCTTCTCAGCACATACCCTCCTCATAGGCCATGAGGTCTTCTATTAGCTGGCTCTCCCAATGTACCCTCCCTCCCTTCCTTCCTTGTCCATAATTGCAGTGGTTCTCTCCCCCCTCCTCCCAACACCCACCCCCTCCCTCCGTCAGGGGGTAACTGGGGGTTGCATGCTGTTTTCTGTTTCTGTGGAGGAGGAGGAGATGGAAGGGGAGTGGACAGCAAGGGGAGAGGGGAGGAGGAGGGGAAGAGGGGTGTAATTCTAAATATGTACATCGATATAAACATGCATACACATTCGCAGAACAAAGCACATACACACTGTGCGTGCGTGTTGTGTGTGTGTGTGTGTGTGTGTGTGTGTGTGTGTGTGTGTGAAGATGTAAATACATTCATCAAACCCCCGTAATATGTAGTTCTCTAATTTGCCACAAA
>NC_092288.1:6227500-6240000 GCF_036320965.1 Panulirus ornatus | reverse complement strand
AACCTGTTGGGGTGGGGTGGTGTGTGGGGGGTGTGTGTTGGTTGTGTGTACTACACTACCTACGTGTGTGTTTGCGGGAGAGAGAGAGAGAGAAGAAGAGAGAGAGAGAGGAGAAGAGTAGAGAGAGAGAGATAGAGAGAAGAGAGGAGAGAAGAGAGAGAGAGAGAGAAAGGCCACCAGCATGCGCTGCGCCATATACATCACTACCAGTACCAGTCAACATATAAACACTACAATAGTGAGAGACAGATCAGGCAAAAAAAAAAATAAAAATAAATAAATAAAAAAAATGGAAGTTAAACTGATATGCAAATTTGTTTATTCGCGAGTGCCAGATGAAGACTTTACTGGCCAGAAGTAAATCAGGAGCCAGGGAAGGCCATGTTCCAGCCAGCTTAAAAATGTTCTTTGTTAAGGTAGTTTATGGATAGTGCTGAGCTGACAGTTATGGTAGGGTGGGGGGCGATGTGGGTGCGGTGTGCAGGGGGGTGGGGAGAGGGGGGAGGGGGGAGGGGGGGGTAGAGGGTAGAAAAGGCTTCCAGAGCAAGGGAAACGGGCGAGAGAGAGAGAAGAGAGAGAGAGAGGAGAGAGAGAGAGAGAGAGAGATAAAGAGAGAGAAAAGAGAGAGAGAGAATCATATCAAGTTAAAAGATAAGGGACGGTGTAATATATATATATATATTATATATATATTATATATATATATAAATATATATAATATATATATATATAATATTTATAGGGACATTCTAGGGGGAAACAGGGGTAAATCGAGGGGAAAGATCCCAAGAGGAGGGGAAAAGGGGGGGGGGGAAAACCCAGAGAAATATGCGGAGGAAGATCCAGGGGAATTTTATCCCATGGGAAATATCTGAGTGGAAGGGGAAGGATCGTCACAAATCTTGAAGAGATGCCATGAAATTTCCCCAAGGAATGAGGGGAAGGGGAAATTCCCCCTCCCCCTTCCCTCCTTATTTTTCCCCTTGTATATACAGAGGACACACACAGAGGGAGGGAGGGAGGAGAGAGGAGAGAGGGAGGAAAGTGGAGGCCAGTGAACACAATTGGTCCTCTGGTTTCTAAGTAGAGAACTCCTGAGGTTTCTAAGTGCTAGTTCCGTAGGTCTACAGGTTTCTACAAGTAGAGTCCTGGTCTATATCTACGATGTCAAAAAGTAATTTAAGTGAGTTTCTTTTGTCACTTTTCTAAGTTGACGAAAGTGTAAGTGTCTTTAAGTTGCATTTTCTTACACTCTCTTGTACCATGAATATTACTTAAGAAATTACAAAGTGAATCTGTAGTAAAAGTGTCTTAAGTAAAAGTAAGTAAAGTCGTACTTCAGTAAGGTTGTAAAGTCATTTATAAGTAAAGTTTCAACTAGGTTTTCTCGGAAGGGTTTGTAAGTAGGTTCCGAGTCGATTTAAGTAATATACCAAATGAAACATTCTCTCTCTCTCTCTCTCTCTCTCTCTCTCTCTCTCTCTCTCTCTCTCTCTCTCTCTCCCTATTATTAACCCTGGCCAAACTCTCACCTTTAAGGAGCTAATTATCACACTGCCAAAAAAACTCTACTACCCAATTTGCGCTGTCACTCCCCTCGCCCCCCTAACCTCTCCCCTCACCCCCCCTAACCTCTCCCCTCACCCCCCCCATTCCTTTCCCCTCCCCTCCCCTCGCCCCCTCACCTCCACCAAGGCTCTTCACAAGGAGGTGGTGCCCACACCTTCCCCACACCACCTACCCCCACACCTCCAGCTGTGGGAAGGCCAACACACGGGGGATGGAGGTGCCAGGGACCAGCTCCCACGAGTCGAACCTGGGTCCCTCATATTACGTGGGTATATACGAGACCAGCTGAACCACTACACCACAATATCATATTTCCCCTCACCATCCCCTCCCATAACCCTCCCCACTTCGGCAGTAGTAGCGCGTAGCGATCACCACCGGAAGATAAAGAGAAACGTTTTTCCACGTGTAAAACTTGCGAGATGCATGTTGGTGGGAATACCCGCAAATAGGGGGGGTGGGGGAGGCCCACTTTTCGGTGTGAAGAGAGAGAGAGATGAGAGAGAGAGAGAGAGAGAGAGAGAGAGAGAGAGAGAGAGAGAGAGAGAGAGAGAGAGAAGACAACGCCCTGAGCCAAACGGGAGTGACACTTGACAGCCAACGAAGTGCTGGCGTACAGTCGTCGTGGGCAACACCTGTGTGGCCCCCCCCCGGCTGCTCCCCTCACCCTCTCCCCTCACCCTCATAATGAGGTAAACGATGAAAAACACGACCTCCCTCCTGGCTCCCCCCGACACGTGGGTCGGGGCTGGGTTTATGAGGTCCCTTTGGTAGTCCGCCCCCCCCCCCAAAGGGGTAACCTCTGTGGTGGGCCCCTGGGGTAACCCTGTGGTAGGCCCTGTGGTTCGCCTGTGGTACCCTGTGGTATCCCCTGTGGGGGCCCGTGGTACGCTTGGGGTAGGCCCTGCGGTAACCCCCTGTGGTGGGCCCCTGGGGGTATGCCTGTGTGGGCCCTGTGTATCGCCTTTGGTGGGCCCCGTGGATCCCTGGGGAGCCCTGTGGTACGCCTGTGTCCCCTGTGATCCCTTTGTGGGCCCCTTGTGGTAAGCCCTGTGGTAGGCCCTGTGGTATCGCCTGTGGTAGGCCCTGTGTTCCCCTGGGGGAGGCCCTGTGGTTCGCCTGTGAAAAGGCCCCCTGTGGATCGCCTTGGTAACCCTGGGTATCGCCTTTTTTGGGCCGGGGGTGGTAACCCCTGTGGTAGGGCCTGGGGAAATCGCCTGTGGAAAGCCTGTGGTATCCCCTTGGTACCCCTGGGGTACCCCCTGTGGAGGCCCGGGGGTTTATCGTGTTGGGCCCCCCTGTGGTATCGCCTGTGGTAAGCCCTGTGGTATCGCCTTTGGTAGGCCCTGTGGTAACCCCTGTGGTAGGCCCTGTGGTATCGCCTGTGGTAGGCCCTGTGGTATCCCCTGTGGTGGGGCCCTTGTGGTACGCCTTGTAGGCCCTGTGGTATCGCCTGTGGTAAGCCCTGTGGAAGGTGCCCCCTGTGGAAGGTACCCCCCGTGGTAACCTCTGTGGTAGCCTTGCGATAGCCCCCCTGTGGTAACCCCGGGAAAATTTCCTTTCGGGACAACAAGAATCTTCGCCCCACTATGACCACCACACACACAAAACCAAAAACACACACCACACAAAACACACGTCGCCTTCTTTTCCCATAATACCATTTACTTCCCTAAGTCACGAAAGCCGGATAACTCCCCCTCTCCCCTTCCCTCTCTCACTCTCCCCTCCCCTCTCTCTCTCCCCCCCCTCTCTCCCCTCAAAAACCCCAAGCCTACACTTCGACTCTCCCCCCCCCCCCCCAAACACACACACATCACTCCTCCTCACGCCTCACAATACCTCCCCCCTCCTTACTCCCCCCTTCCCTCACCCCTCTTCCCCTTTTTCTTCCCCTCCCGTGCCTCGCGGCCACCCCCCCCCCCTCCTCCACTCCCCCCTTGGAAGCACTCTCCCCGAACTCCCCCCTTTCGAGGGAGTCTCACTCTCCCCCTCTCCCCCACAGACACACCAACTGCCAATTTCTTTACGTGAGTGTAGGATTCCCCCCCCCCTCTCTCTCGCCTCTCTCTCCTTCCCCTTTTCTTCTCCCTCTCCTCTCTCTCCAATCCTACCCCCCCTCTTCCCCCCCCCTCCCTCCCCCCCAGGTCTCCACCCTGTAAGGAACCCTCCCCCCCCACTCTTCCCCCCTGTTTTGTACCGGGGTGGTGGTGCTAAAAAGGAGTTTATGGTAGGGCGGGAGTTGCGTGTGTGGTTGTGTGTGGTGTGTGTGTATGTAAAAATCTCAGCTTAAAATAGAGTTATTCCTTATGAATTTCGTGTCCTTTTGTTTTGGTTAGTAATTATGGTATCTTAGTGCGCTTAACTTCTTTTGTATTCGTAAAATGTTTGTTTAAAAAATTTTTGCTGTTTTTATAATAAAAACTTCCTTTATAAGATTTATATTCAGTGTTTATACCCCATTCCTGGTTAACAATCGGACGTCCTGGGGTATACGTCCCCCACCGGGGAAAACATAACACACGAACACATAACGAAACGCGGGTTTTCGGCAGAGGGGGGGGGAGACCAAGCCCCCCCCAGCCACCCAACACTCACTCCCCCCTCCCTCCCCCCCTCCCCCCCTCCAACGATTTCTAAAAAGCGACCTCGAACGTATCGCCACCGCCCGGTTCGCCCCGGCGGTTCGCTGCTTCCTCCCCCAACCGCCCCAACATTCCGCCCCCCCCACCCCCCCCCAAACCCCAACCCCCTCCTACCCCGTGACGCATCCCCTACCCGCCCCGTTTCTGTGGCGTTATCCTGCATTTCTTGTTTGTTTGTTAAAAAATATATAAAATTATATTAATAATATTTTTATAATATTATAAAATTAAATATATATTTTAAAAATTTATAAATAGTGTTAGTTCAGAGCGTTGGGTTGTCAACAGACTAAATGAAAACCTGCAGTGTAGTGCCCACACTACAGTGCCAACACTACAGTGCCAACTCAAGCCTTGTGCCAACATAAACGAAGTTATTCACAATGTACACCTGGGTTATACAGGTGTCCATGTGTACATCTGATCACGTGGGAGATATATGTGTACATCGGCGTCACGTGGGAGGATTTGTGTACAACTGGGTCACATGGGAGTCCACATGTACACTTGGGTCACAGGGAAGTACACATGTATACCTGGGTCACAGGGAAGTACACATGTACAACTGGGTCACAGGGAAGTACACATGTATACCTGGGTCACAGGGAAGTACACATGTAAACCTGGGTCACAGGGAAGTACACATGTATACCTGGGTCACAGGGAAGTACACATGTACACCTGGGTCACAGGGAAGTAATTAGAGCACGGGACGGCACACGGGATGCCTATAAAACTTAACATTTAAATATAACCTTTTAACTCCGGTATAAGGTGTGTGGGTCAGTGTACCTGACCTTTCCTGTACTGATGTACATGTGACAAATGTACTACCGTACACCCTAGACCTTTTCATACAGCGCAGCGCCTGACCTTGTACTGTATGCCGGTGTATACAACTACTGTAACCCTTATACAACTGTTGTATCTGACCTTTCCTTAGGGGGGTTTGGGGGGGGCGGTATAGTAAAAGTCACATGTATAAATGATGCCGTGTGTGTGTTTGTGTGTGTGTGTGTGTGTGTGTGTGTGTGTGTGTGTGGTTATATATATACATCCCAAACAGCTTGGTGGATCGTAGCGTTTATTCAAACACACGAACACAACCGACTATATTATTCATTGTACTTTGTCACTGTTTCCCGCATTAGCGAGGTAGCGCAAGGAAACAGACGAATGGCCCAACCCACCCACATACACATGTATATTCATACACGTCCACAAAACGCAATATACACACCTAAACTTTTCAACGTATACAACAAAAACCCATACATAAACATTTTTACATATAATACATATGTCAGATACATACTTGGCTCCTTCATCCTTTTTCGTCGCCAACCACCGCCACACATGAAAAAAGCACCCCCCTCCCCCCCATTGCGCGCGAGGTTTGCGCTAGGAAAAAGACAACAAAGGCCCCATTCGTTCACACTCAGTCCTACGGCAGGTAGAAGGCGCCCGGAAACCACAGCTCCCTTTCCACATCCAGGCCCCACAGAACTTTCCATGGTTTACCCCAGACGCTTCACATGCCCGATTTAATCCATTGACAGCACGTCGACCCCATATACCCTCGGGTTCCCAATTTACTCTATTCCTTTGCACCTTTCACCCTCCTGAATGTTCAGCCCCGATCACCAAAATTTTTTCACTCCATCTTCCACCTCCAATTGGGTCTCCCACTTCGTTCCCTCCACCTCTGACACATATATCCTCTTGGTCAATCTTTCCTCACTCATTCTCACCATGTGACCAAATCATATATACATTCCTGGTAAATGTATATACATCCCTCTTTTACATGACTTTACAAGCCACACCTGTAAATGATGGCTGTATATAATGATTTACCCAATTTACCAGATAGACATGTAATTACCAGTAAATGTTTATCAAATTGTAAATCAACTATGAAAGTAAAACATTCTCTTTTTTCCCCTCTCTGCATCAGTAATGATTGTCATTATAGTTACTGTTTAAATGTTAATCAAAAGAGATAATATTGTGTGTGTGTGTGTGTGTGTGTGTGTGTGTGTGTGTGTGTGTTCTGGCCTGAGATGGCTAGACAAGAGAGTGTGTGAGGTGGGTGGGTGGGTGGGTGGGTGGGGGGTTACGGGGGAGGGTGATGGTCGGCTAGGTTGGGGTTGCGGGTGGGTCGTGGTGGGTCGGTTGAGTTGGGATGGGTGGGGGTGGTCGACTAGATTGGGGTGGGCGGGTTGGGTGGGTTGGGTGGGTGGGTGAGCCACAATCACCCATGCTGACCCAGGGCTGGTATTGATCTGGCCCACCAAACCTGCTGCGCTCCGCCCCTCCCCCCCTCACATCATCATACTCCACCACCACCACCAACACTCCTCCTCCTCCCACACCAACACTATCGCCAACACCATCACCAACACTATCGTCAACACCATCACCAACACGATCACTATCACCAACACCATCGCCGACACCACCACTCCTCCTCCTACACCATCACCAACACTATCACCATCACCAACACCATCACTATCACCAACATATCATCAACACCACATCACTATCACCACCACCAACCAACACCATCACTGCCACTATCAACATCACCATCACTACCACCAGAGGAGATGATCACTGTCACTTCCCAGGTCACCATCACCATCACAAGACCAGTCACCATCACTAAACACTGCCCCCATACCTTATCCATCACTACCAATCACCTCAAAACCTCACCCACACTGCAACATGACCTCACCAACACTACCATATCACCATCACCCCCTAGCAATCCACCTCACTTTTACCATACACCTCAACACCCCCCCCAACCCGCTACAGTCTTACACTCTCCCACGTAATGTACAGTGCACTGTGCACACAGTTCAAGTGCACACACTCAGCAGTGCACACACTCAGCAGTGCACACACTCAGCAGTGAACACACTCAGCAGTGCACACACTCAGCAGTGAAGAGTCAACAGTGAACATTGAATGGTTATAGCGTCCAGTCAACATCTATTCAGTCATCTGTCACTGAACATCAATGAACAGTGATCAAGAACAGAACTGTGAACGGGTCATCCATAATGGACCAACAGTGAAGAACGGGTCATCCATAATGGACCAACAGTGAACAACGGGCCCTTTCCATAAGGACCAACAGTGAACAACGGGTCACCATAATGGACCAACAGTGAACAACGGGTCATCCATAATGGACCAACAGTGAACAACGGGTCATCCATAATGGACCAACAGTGAACAACGGGTCATCCATAATGGACCAACAGTGAACAACGGGTCATCCATAATGGACCAACAGTGAACAACGGATCATCCATAATGGACCAACACTGTCAGGAGGTGTCGGGAGGGGGGGGGGGTGAGTAGGGAGGTCATCATAAATGCAAGGCCCCCCACCCCCCCCACCCGAAGGTCATCAACGGGAGCACATCAACAGGAGGAGGGGCAATCATCCATAATAAACAGGAGGAAATGGTGGCCTCCTGCACATGCAGAACAGACAACGCTACTCCATAACCCGCCAGGCAGTACTCCTGGGGTTACCGACTCATGACCCCCCCCCCCCCTCACACCCCCCCACCACAGCCTCTTTTCCCCAAACCCCCATGAATAAAAACCCCCCCCCCCTACGCCCAGCCACCTCCCTCAATTGATCAGGAGTAATCATCATATTGATCAGGAGTAATCCCTCATATTGATCAGGAGTAAACATCAATTGATCAGGAGAATCACATATTGATCACATAATCAAACATAAATTTATAGAGTAATCATCTATTGATCAGAGTAATCATCATATTGATCCATAATCATCATATTGATTCAGGAGAATCATCAAAAATGATCTGGAGTAATCATCATATTGTTTAGCAGTAATCATCATAAATTTATCACAGTAATCATCAATTACAGCATTTAAACATCAATATTGATCAGGAGTAACATCAATGATCAGGGGTAATCTCATATTGATCAGCAGTAATCATCATATTGATCAGATAATCATCATTTGATCAGGGGTAATCATCATATGAAACACATAATCATCATATTGATCAGCAGTAATCATCATATTGATCAGCAGTAATCATCATATGATCAGGATAATCAAACATATTGATCAGCCTAATTTATCATTTGATCACGTAAACACATATTTAAAACAGGGTAATCATCATAATGACAGGGTAATCATCATATTGATTTAGGAGTAATCATCATATTACTCAGGATAATCATCATATTGTTTAGGAGTAACATCAATTGATCAACAGTAATCAAACATAATTGATCAGGAGTATCATCATATTGATCAGATAATCATCAGATTGATCAGCAGTAATCATCATTTGATCAGGAGTAATCATCATAAGGGCAGGAGTAATCATCATATTATTAACTTTAAACATCATATTGATCAGCATAATCATCATATTGATCACAGTAATCATCATATTGATCAGGGGTAATCATCATATTGTTTAGCTTTTAATCTCATTATTTATCAGCAGTTTAAACATCATATTTACAGGAGTAAAACATCATATTGATCAGGGGTAATCATCATATTGATCAGGGAAATAAATCATCATATTGATCAGAAATAATCATCATATTGACAGAGTAATACATCATATTGATCAGGAGTAATCATCATATTGATCAGGAGTAATCATCATATTGATCGGGTAATCATCATATTGATCAGATTATAATCATATTGATCAGGATTAATCATCATATTGATCAGGAGTAATCATCATATTGATCAGCAGTAATCATCATATTGATCAGGAGTAATCATCATATTGATCAGCAGTAATCATCATATTGATCAGGAGTAATCATCATATTGATCAGCAGTAATCATCATATTGATCAGCAGTAATCATCATATTGATCAGGAGTAATCATCATATTGATCAGCAGTAATCATCATATTGATCAGGAGTAATCATCATATTGATCAGGAGTAATCATCATATTGATCAGGAGTAATCATCATATTGATCAGCAGTAATCATCATATTGATCAGCAGTAATCATCATATTGATCAGCAGTAATCATCATATTGATCAGGAGTAATCATCATATTGATCAGCAGTAATCATCATATTGATCAGCAGTAATCATCATATTGATCAGGAGTAATCATCATATTGATCAGCAGTAATCATCATATTGATCAGCAGTAATCATCATATTGATCAGCAGTAATCATCATATTGATCAGGAGTAATCATCATATTGATCAGCAGTAATCATCATATTGATCAGGAGTAATCATCATATTGATCAGCAGTAATCATCATATTGATCAGCAGTAATCATCACATTGATCAGCAGTAATCATCATATTGATCAGGAGTAATCATCATATTGATCAGCAGTAATCATATTGATCAGCAGTAATCATCATATTGATCAGCAGTGATCATCATATTGATCAGGAGTAATCATCATATTGATCAGCAGTGATCATCATATTGATCAGGAGTAATCATCATATTGATCAGGAGTAATCATCATATTGATCAGCAGTAATCATCATATTGATCAGCAGTAATCATCATATTGATCAGCAGTAATCATCATATTGATCAGCAGTAATCATCATATTGATCAGCAGTAATCATGAGTACTCCATGACTTAATCAGTCGACTTAAGACTCATTTATCTAGTTCTTGGACTGAGGGATCAACATCTCAGTGGAGGTGATCTACGCAGGCTAGTGTAACACAGTGGGTCCAGTGTCAGTGGTGAAGTCAGTGTACGGGGGGTGGTGAACTAGTGTACAGGGAGGAGCTGGGTTAGTGTACGGGGGTGCTGAACTAGTGTACAGGGGGTTGAATTAGTGTACGGGGGTGGTGAACTAGTGTACAGGGGGTTGGGTTAGTGTACGGGGGTGTTGAACTAGTGTACAGGGGGTTGAATTAGTGTAAGGGGGCGGTGAACTAGTGTACGGGGGGTTGGGTTAGTGTACGGGGGTGTTGAACTAGTGTACGGGGGGTTGAATTAGTGTAAGGGGGTGGCGAACTAGTGTACGGGGGGTTGGGTTAGAGTACGGGGGCGTTGAACTAGTGTACAGGGGGTTGAATTAGTGTAAGGGGGTGGCGAACTAGTGTACGGGGGGTTGGGTTAGTGTACGGGGGTGGTGACCTAGTGTACGGGGGTTTGACTTAGATAATGGGGTGAACTCACTGAATGGGGGTTATTTTGGTGTATGGGGATACGTCAGTGTATGGGGTTCATTAAGGTGTAAGTTACAGTATGAGGTTGTTAGTATATAAGGGGTATGGTTAGTGTCTAATTTAGTTAGTTTTAACTAAACTAAGTTAGTGCATGAAGTTAACGACAGTTCATGGGGTAAGTTGATGCATGGAATTAAGTTATCGAATGGGGGTCTAATTGTTGTATGAAGCTGTTGTTGTATGGGGTCAAATTAAAGCATGGGGGTCAAGCTGGCTTCATGGGGTCAAGTTATCATTGTCTGGGGGTCAAATGAGTGCATGGGGGTCAAGTTATTGTATGGGGTCGAATTACTGTATGGGGGAGGGGGGGGTTAGTCTGTTAATGGGTCATGGGGTTAACTACGTCAATTCAAATGGGGATAATATAAGACAGTGCCTCGGAATCCCCCTCCCCACCTTCGAATAGACAGTAAAACACAGACCCCGGCTCGGCCCCCCGCCCCGCCCCGCCCCGCCCTGCCCCCTGGGGCTGACCCGTTATACTCAATGGGTCAAGCAATTCGACTTCAAAGCTTAACGCTGTTTCTGGCAACTCGACACAAATGTCAGAGGGCGACAACGCCCCACCATTTCTATAAATACACAGAGCAAATTACATTCGCAACAATTAACGACGATAATTCACGGCAGGGCGGCCTCCTCGACTTGTTATAGTTACGTGATTCAGAGCGAAATTAAGTAAATAGATATATAAATAAGTTGATATAAATGAAAAAATAAGAAGCTCATGGCACCTGCTCTCTCGCACTAGATGCCATGCATCACCAACAGAGTAAATGGACAGTGTACCGGAGTGCTCAAAATGCCATTAGTTAATATAAGAACACGAACCAAAATAGGAAATACGAATTTTTTTTTCTTTAAGCACAAAACTCAAGCTTTTATACAGCTTTTGTTATACGTGCATTACTCTGTATCTTACTGCCAGATAAGCGAAGATAATGGAAAACTAAGTACACACCCACACACTCACACACAAGATATGGCAGGAAAGAAAGAAAATAAAAACCATTACGATAAAAGGATGTGTTACCGTCACTTTCTGAGCCTATTAGACACCCCGGGTTAAGGCTTACTTTTTTTGTTACCCGGACGCAGGTAGTAAAAAGGGGCGGACCTTGCGACGCTCCACCTTTTCCTGGGGTCCGGGCTGTGAGGGAACTCGGCTTAACTCCACCTTTTCCTGGGCCGGGCTATGAGGAAACTCAGCGTAGCTTCATCTTTTCCTGGGGCCCGGGCTATGAGGAAACTCAGCGCAGCTCCACCTTTTCTTGAGCCCAGGAAGTAAGGGAACTCCAGTGTAGCTCCACCTTTTCCTGAGCCCGGGCTATGAGGAAACTCAGCGTAGCTCCACCTTTTCTGAGCCCGGGCTATGAGGAGACTCAGCGTCGCTCCACCTTTTCCTGAGCTCGGGGCTATGAGGAAACTCAGCGTAGCTCCACCTTTTCCTGAGCCCGGGCTTTAAAGGAAACTCGGCATAGCTTCACCTTTTCTTAGGCCCAGGCAGTAATGGAACTCCAGCGTAGCTCCACCTTTTCTTGAACCCGGGCTATGAGGAAACTCAGCGTAGCGCCACCTTTTCTTAAGCCCGGGCTATGAGGAAACTTAGCGTAGCTCCACCTTTTCCTGAGCCAGGGCTTTAAAGGGAAATCATCATAGCTCCACCTTTTCTTAGGCCCAGGCAGTAAGGGAACTCCAGCGTAGCTCCACCTTTTCCTGGGCCCGGGCTACGGCGGGAAACACCCTCTATCCAGCACAGGAAACAAGAGCCCGCCACCCTAGCTGTAGCTTATACAACAATGCTTTAATATTCGTCTACATTGTTCACCCATTGTTTGTAGCAGTTTACACAACTTCCCATTTATGTAACAGCTCGAAAGGTCATTGTTACCTATCCTAAGATGGTAAGAGGTCTCATTTTTTCTTCCCCGTTTGAACTGAAGGCGTAAAAGGTGTTTACTATAAATGGAGTAGACTTTGAGGGGGAGGGAGTCTTTGGAGGCCTGACACGCTTCGTACAT